>NC_091486.1:4077637-4300279 GCF_947461875.1 Haliaeetus albicilla
TACAGCTTGAATGTGAGGTCTGCTAAAGTGTAACTTGACTCACTGTGATAATGCTTTTGTTTATTTTAATGCAACCAGTGACGTGCAGGATGTAAGTTAACATGCATTCCCCTCTGTTTAACATATATGTCAGTCTTTGTATAATGATTTCTATAGCCATAAAATGTCAGGGGTCCACATTCTTCTCAGTGTGGTGGCAAGCCACACTAATTGCATTAGGTCAAATATTCAAATGACTCTGCATACTCTGCATCTCCACTAGCTTCAGCAGCATTATAGAGGTGGTAAATGTGTGTAATTGGTCCATCCACTGGCTTGCTATGAGCTACTACAGTTAAAACCACTGTTTACAGTGGTGTAAACAAGGACAGAATTTAGATCATAGACTTCTCTTTCTAAAGCAAATGTTTGCTGCCATTATCGTCAATCAGTTACCCCTGAAGTCAAAAGAACTGCTCAGAAGCGCTTGCGATAATACTTGCAGGCAGGATCCTGATCCCGACAAGACTTAAACAGCTGCTTAACTTAACCCATATCATTAGCATCACTGACTTCAGCAGAAACGTTACAGTGTCTAAGCTTTATGCATTTGAGCCCGTGTTAAGCACGTACCCCGTGCTTTCCTAAGGGCAGCAGTGCATTTGGTAAAAATGCATCGTAGTCTCATTTTTAAACGCGAAACAAAAAGTTGGAAAATATGCTGTCCGTGTAATTTTTTGGCCTTTGCAAGAGAATAGTTAAGCAATCCTCTCTCTCTTTGAAAGCATTTTAAAGTGGACAAATACAGACAGAGTTATTCTTTTAAAGGTTTCCCTTTACACTTCTGTTACAAAATTATTAACGGTTAAGGGAGGTCTGTAACACAATTTTGTGTTTAGTCCTACAGTCAGTGCAAATGCTCTGGGTATTTAAGTCACTAAGAATTCATTTCCGTTAATTATAGATCATGTTCTGATATTTGCTTCTGCACATAAGACATTTAGGGTCGCTGAATTCGCCCTGCATGCCAAAGGGTTCTAGATACGATGCCCGAGAGACAAAAGTTCAATTCTCAGTTGTAATAACATGCCCACAAAATCTCAACTGCAGTTCTAGTTGATAAGAGCAGTTTCTGGATCAATATATCCAATCTTAGGTAGGGAGGTCAGCCTGTCACACCAGTGGATCTCTAGAGGAGAAGAAAGTGAGGACTTAGGAGTGTTTTAAAGTGGCCTCGCATCACTGCGTCGGTCCCTGGCCAGCATTCAGACGTAGCAGTTATTTCACTAGCATTTGATGGAGTTACTTTCCATGGGTAATTTTAAGAAGGGCATTGCAATTCTACCAGGGGTTTGTTTAAAATAAAAGGCTTTTCATTCTAGAGAACATGCCAAGAGGGGTAAGGGTGGAAAAGTGTTTCTAAAGATAAAGTAATAACATCTTGGAAAAACAACAAAAAACCTCCCCACCCCCAAACCATACTGCAACCTAAAATAGTGTGATTTACTGACGAGCTTCTGACAATACAAGGCTTAGATGTTTGCTACCATCTTTCAACTGCACCCCTCAAAATCTAGTGACCTTATTAATGAAAAGGAAAAAATACAATCTGTTTTGTGGCAGATAAACTCATTACACACGGAAAAGAAGAGAAGAATGAAGAACTTGTATAGAGATAGAGTGCAATAAATTTACTGGAGTCAGAATCTGGTCAGCAATAACTTCTGTGTTGTTTTACAAGGTATTTTACTGTGGTCTATCATTCTAGGAAAGAAAGGCTTATAACCACAGTAACTGCCCTATCATAGGCTGGTTAAATAGTTTTTGAGATAGAGATCGCCATTTCGAAGACTCATATATCCCAGCACGGTAGGTGTAGTGCTACTTTTGTACTTTGTTCAGTCTTGTCAGGGATAAATGTTCATAGAAACATATATCAAATGGTGTTTCTCCTTCCCTCCGTGTACACGATTGCTGTAGCTCGACTCGAAACCAAATGAACTCGAGCTTCAGAGCTGTTTGCAGTGATTTGCATGATTACCACAAATAAGGGTGGTGGCAGAGTGTTCAAAAGCGGTTTCCTTCACGTTGACAACACTTTATGATCAAATGACTAGCTTCACCTCTTATAGCTCTTTCCTTCTGGGATAAGAAAATTGAATTTTTAGGATATATAACAAGCAACACATGTAGCATGAAATCATGGTGTTATAGGGATGTACAAATAAAAGACGGACTGCAGAGGAGACTCACGGCACTGCTGTTGTTTCCTATCCTGAAAATTCAAATTAGTCAGAATTTTAAAGAAAACTGTACATGCAACACTACGCGAATATTCTCAAAATGTGCTTAATATTCAGCATTTGTGGACAACTATTCAAATGTAGTTTTTCTTTTCTTTCTCCTCTCTGCATTTTCTCTTGCAGAGACTCTCTAATTGGTTAGACACCTTTGAAGTTCAAGATATGTCATTATCACTAACTGGCATAAAATGCAACATAAAGTCCTGAATATAAAATCCCAAACGTTATAAGTTTGAACTCATCCAAAGTTCTAAAATTAATCAAATGAGGAAAACAACCAGTACAAGAAAGTTCAGCCAGAAATATTTTAATTCAAGAGGCATTCTCTTATATCGTCTCTATATCAAGCCACATCTAAATTCTGTAATAAGTGTCTAGATTCTAGGACTTTATTTCCATCTCAGGGGTATGTTTGTTTGGTTGCTTGGGTTTTGGTGGGGTTTTTTCCCCCCCCTTTTTTTTTTCTGAAATCCTAAGGAAAGCATATTCTGCAAAACAGATACCCTATTTATGTGAAAACCAACTTTGCTTTCTTTTTTTTTTTTTCTGTACTCACATTTTCACTTCTCGGTGTGCTGCAGATTGTCATCTTTAGGTTCAGCACTAAGGAAAACGGGATGCCTTGCATCTCTCAAGGCACAATTCATTTCATACTGTCTGGAAATGGGGAGACATCAGTCCCTGTGCAATGCACTTCACATTTTCAAGATTCTCTTTGTAAGCACAGAAACATAATTAAAAAATCCCAAACCTTTATACTCTTGCATACAGCCCTGCTCCCGAGACACTTATCATAGCAAATTCCAGATTGCGGCGCTGAGGTTGCACAGGCTTCTGACATCGCACGGAGCCTGAAATGTGCAGAAGGAGATGGGAAAACAGCAAGTATTCAGGGCGCTACTTCTTAGCAATAGTGTTATTTCTAATTTGATGTCTGTGCGCTACAGAAAAGAGTCACAGCAGAGAATCCCCCAAATAACTGTTTATTGAAGCTCCTCATTCTGGGTGAAGAGTCCTCGGGAACTGCCTGGTTTTTTATGCAAAAGTCAGTTTTATGGGTCTTTGATCCTTGTCTTTGGTACCAGACAATCGCTCTCATTCACCTTCTTTGGTTTCTCAAGATTTCTTTCTGGATTATATATAAGAGACTTTCAGGTTCTGTGCAAAGCCCCTCTCGCCCTGCCACTCACCTAAGCGTTTGAGGCAGCGGGGCAAAAGCAATATACACGAAGCTGCCGAAACAAGGCTAGGAGTATTTTCCATTTCCCAAATACTCCAGAGAAATGTAGTCTTTTTGTCTATAGGTGGTGCTGCGTGAGCCTGGAAAAAGAATTGCGTTTCCCCATGGCTTTGTGGTCCCCAGACAGTGTTTCCCTGGGTGATGGAGAACCAGCCCTTGGTCTCCGTATGCGTGTCCGTTTTGGGGTCTCTGTCTTTAGGGACTCGAAAATATGACGGTAGGCGCAACGCTCCGCTGTTTGGTGCTGGGCTTTAGACCTTTTGATGTTATTTGCAGTTAAATGTAAAGTTGTAAAGCAAAAGCAGTGGAGTGGAATGATCATGAGGGCAATGCCAACAGCTTTCCAAGGGAGAAGCAAGGCTGCAGAGCAGTGATGTCTCTCCTCCGGTTTGTTTAGGGCCAGGCTTTCCACTCATCTCTGCAGCTTTGCCCATCGTGTCAGTCAGAAACTCAGATAAGCGAGCCCCTTTTCGCTCTTTTTCTCAGTGCTTTTTGGGGGATAGCGACTGAGGAACAGACCCGGTAATCATCTGTATTATCCCATTCCAATTTTATATTTCTCGTTTTCTAATTTTGACCTTGGAAATGGTGAAATACTGTAAAATACAGGTATTTTCCTGAAGAATCATCCTGTAAAGCAAGAAGGGGTGGAACCAGAAGACTGAGTCTGATACAGCAGTCAGATATACAGCAGTTTTATGTCAGAAAACATTATAGTAACTGTGGAATATACAATTGCTGTGCTGATAAAAATTAAAAAGTGCTTTTCATCTAAACAAATTCATTTGATTTATCGTGTTTTATACGTATTTTGTATTTAATATTTCCATCCCCTTTAAACACTCTGTGGCTTTCCAAGAGTGTTGGAGAACTACAAGGCCACGTTTCTGGCATTGCGGATGACCTCATTATTAATCAGAAAACATCTGGGCAGGCGAAGCAGCGCGTGTGTGTGTGTGTGTGTGTGTGTGTTCAGAGAGCTGTGGACGGATTAGCAGCCCTCACATTCAGAGGCCACCAGATTGTGTATCTTGCTTGGAAAAAGTCCTGGCGGGTTCTCATCTCCAGATTTCACAGGCATTTCTCTACGAGCCGCGTCATTTACAGAAGTCTATTTTGGCCCATAGCTCAGGGGCTGGCAATGCCCCAGGAGCTGCCTGCGGAGCCAGGGCAGATGCCGATGCCAGGTACTGGCTGCGGTGGTTGATGAAGGAGATAACTCATGTCTGTCGCTTACCTGTGTTTACCAGCCCCGTGGTTGCACTGGATCCGTTTAGGCATTCTTGGAGCATCTCTCCTAAAGCGCAAGTATTTTTTCTTTGTTTTGAGTTGCTTAGCGTATGCTCAGGTTGACACATCCTGCAGAGATTGGTATTAAACTTTCATATTGCATTTTCAGCAGAGACCCCACAATTTGCTCAGTACACATCAGTAGAGAAGATATGTAATAAAAATCAGACAAGTGTACTTATTTTCCAGAACATAGACACTACCCTACCATTATGCTTTTTACATTTAACAGTATAAACAACAATTTAGTTTGCCCTTAATGTCCTAAATATGCTTAGATCCATCACGGTCAAAATTGAAGGGCAAGGCAAAAGGACAAAGAAAAGATGTTAAATGTTCCACAGAAATAACCCCAAATACACTTCTAATAGCATAAGCACATTGTTAAAAAATGAACAAGTAATAGTACAGGAAAGGGTGTATATTTATGGTGTCATACAGTGTGGAAACAAAGCCGGGCTGCCTCTTATGTTGTTTACCCACCAATGGAAAAAAGACTCTTTTGTATTACGTGGTTTTCCCCCCTGTTTATACTAGAAGAGGAGAAACACCACGCGCTGGTTGCCTCGAGGAGGGGAAGCCCTGCAAGGGGGTCAGCAGGTATTTCTGCCACTGGGTGAACTGGCAGAGAGAGTTGGTGTCCTTTTGAGCTACGCCGCAAGTTGCATTTTCAGAAGTAGAAAGTCTAAAAAGAAAGACTTTTTTTTCTTTTTTTTTTTTTTCTTTTTTTTGTGTCTGTAGGTGAAGCTTTGTCTATGCAGAGAAGCTATTTCCAAGTAAGACAGTGGGTAAACTTAAAGCACGATACTTACTTTACAGTGACTTTCTAGACGGACATTTGTTTTCCTCTGCCAGTGCTTATTGCAGCAAGTGGACCATGTCCGTACCAGTAACGAGTAGGGGAGGCTGTTACTGTATTCTGGGTCCAGACCCATATCCGAGCATTCCATGGTAAAGAAGCACCAAAGGAAATAATAAATAAGCAGGGTGAACCTAAGGAGCAGGATACGCTTAAGACCAAAGCTAGCTGCGTTGGCACAAAGTCTAGCAGAAAGCTTGGGCAGCGGGTTTTACTGTTGTCTTCTTGAGGCTCCAGAGGAAGGAGGGCTCCTTCAGATGCCGCGTGCGGTGATGGAGCACATCGCCTTGGCACAGCCTGCGCCGTCCCATGCCGCAGAACGAACGCGGGGCACAACCGCGGGTTTCCCAGGCTGGGTTGACGAGGGATGGGGGTGCTGGTTCGTTTGATCCTGATTGCCGTCAGGCGACTGAGAGTTAAGAGGCGGTGAAGGACAAGAGGCAAACGAAGAAAGTCAAGAGACCCGTGGGGAGGGGAGACAAGAAGCAGAGGAGTCGTGGGTCCTGTCCAGAAACGGAGCAGATGTGTAGCTGGAGATGTTCATCCGTGGGGTGGGATAGGTAAGCAAGGTAAAAGCAAGCAGTGAGGTAAACTGCTCTGGTTATAGGACATCCTCCCGCTGGACAATTTTAATTATAGCATCCTGCCCCACTCAAATAATACTTTTATCATGGATTGACATGAGTTAGGCAAATACCTAAAATAGGAGTTTGGCTAAAAGTTAATTTTTCTGGTGTAGGTTTTGTTTCAAACGATTAAGCAGTGCTTGTACGTTTTGTATTATCACGAAACCTAAAGTCCAAATATGTGTCCCTTCTTTTATGACATGTAAGTAAAAGTTCTTTAGGTAGTAAAATATTTGCAATCTTGCCTCGGCTCAGAAGTCTGATAGGCTGCATTGAGATTGAACAGCCATTTTGTGTATTTCTGAGGGATCAGAATATGCTAATGATTTAAGCAAAAATGTTTTCTCGTAGCTTTATATACAGCTTTTTAATATAATGCAGGACTATGAGTATATTTTATAGTATTTTTTCATAAAATGTTTGAACTTTGTATAGTCAACCTATCAAAAAATGTATAAATTATACAAGAAAAAAAAAACCCTGCATCATTTTTTTTCCCTGGGAAGTGGAGCAGTTAATATTCAACATGAAATGTCTAATCTTTAAATACATTATAATCTAACTGCTTAGGATAATTTTTGCTTTAATACCTTAAGAGTCTGCAAAGCCTGAAGGATGGGATTATTAAAATGGAATTTTAATGTCAAAATTATCAGAGACGAGAACATATTGCTAGTGTTCATAAAAAAATGTATTCAATTTCTGTTTGATTTGTTCAAATAAGAGATGGGAATATATTTGATTATAGCTAGTAAGTATTCTGAAAGTTGATCAGATGACTGCAGGTCATCGCAACATAAGTGCTGTCAACTATAGGGATTAGTATATTTAAGACATTGAAATATGTGGTAACACACAAACATACCTGATCTAATGACTCAGTTATACGCTTCCATGAAGATGCTGCACAGGAAGAGGTTCAGGAATAAAAATTACACGGTCACCACACAGACAGCATTACTAACTGCCCAAGCATTAAAAACCACACAAACAGACGAACAAACAAAAAATCTTAATGTTCCTTGCAGGTATAAATAAAAATCTCTAAGTTGCTTAGAATTTGGGGTTTAAGTCTTCCTCCCCGGCTGTCAGGGGTATTGGGCTAGTGCCCAGGAGCAGAAGCCAGGCTCCTTACAGCTGTGATAACTAGCCATGATTTTCCTCATCACGTAAAAATGAGCTCTGAAAAGTAATAGACATAATCAAAGCGTCCCACCAAGCTTCCCACCTGCCTTCCCCAAATTCATAAATAAACCGGACAGCCAGTCCCTATCTGTCACCATGGTCCTACTGACAACTCTTCCTTTCTGTTATTTAAGGTAGCGTCTCGATACAGAAAAGTGAATCCCTTCCCAGAACACGGACCAGTAAGGTCTCTGAAGATCAGGATGGTTTTGTCCGTTGTTTTTATGCAGACTACCATGTAAATCTTCCACAGATGGCCAGAACAACCTGGAGGTTGCAGTGCCAATAAACTACCCTGAGTTGCCTTCTAGGGTCGTGGTCTGTTTTTCGATATATGTCTGTCCAGTGACTGCCAGAAAGGCACTTAAAGTGATCTGACTCGAGGATAAGAGGGAAGGATTCGCGTTATGCAAAGGCAGGCAAAAGGACTTCAGATTCAATTGCTTTAAGTGGTTTGGAAACCTGATTGAGTCTAACAGTTGTGGCGACTTTTTTTCCTCCTTCTTGGAAGATCTGGCATTGATTGTCTGGAATTAGTGTAATATTGCACAAGTTAACAAGGTAAAAATTACTGTTAGAAAGTCGCCTGCTGTGTTCACAGGCTTCTCCTGTGATAAACTGTATGGTGTGGATGCAAATTTGGCATGCTTGAGAATGGAAAGCAAGAGTAAGAAATGCATGGTCTGCCTGCAGAGAAACAGCCAAGGGAAAATAGAAAAGTGGTCCTGGTCAAAAATGTCTACAAGAGAAAGGTGCTGCCACTGTAGTTTTGTTTTTATCTCAGCAACAGAACTGAACAAATACTTTAGAGAGAGAAAAGGATGATTTTACAACTATTAATTAAGATATCAAAGTAACTTCCATATTCATAAATCCTTTTTTATATGCCATGAACGGTTATGCACAGTTTTTACTTTCATAAGAACATTCAGAGGAATTGACCATCTTACAGGCAGTGTGTTACGCATTTGCACAAATTATTTTCTCTTATCTTTTTTCCTATTTGTAAAAGTTGATTTTTCTGGTCATAAAGGAATTTTTTTTTTTTTTTTTTTTTTTTTTTACTAAAGAATTTACATCATGAATAATATACCCAGGTCACTTGTCCAATCATTTTTTTACATTGGTAAGGATTTATTTGTATGAGGAGACAACCTATCTTATAATGAATAGTTGAAGACTGTAATAGAACAAAAAAAAATACAAATAACCCAGAGGTTGCAATATGTTTGTATAAAGTATTCAAACAATTTCAAGTAACAACTGAACTTGTAAAAATCAACATCTGTTCATGGATTATTCATGAAACAAAATGGTAAAATTCCTTCAATAAAAGTAGTCTTCAATGAACAGTTACCCTGGTTGCTGAAAAAAAAAAAGGATTCATGCAACTGAAATCTCAACTTCCAGACTTTCATGCAGTTCATATTCATTAATGCTAAAATTATCCGCTGGTATATAAATTGCTGCACCAAGCCAACCAATACAAAAAATCCAACTAAAACCACCAGTAACAAGATAGCATTTAACTGTACCAATTTAGGTAATTGTGGGTTTTTTCCATAAAATATATATTTGGAGTGCATCTGTAATTGAGTTTGTCAATTTGTGAAAGAGGATTATCCCTGTTGCAATACAAACTTTTCTTTCTGTTTTAGCAAATACCTACAATGGTGAGTCCATACATAACGATTTACCGCTACTAATAGAAACTATAATAAGAAATCAATAGTCATTCAAACCTACAAGTATAATTTTTACCCAAGTGAGAGAGAGGTAGGAAGCTACCTATGTTTTGGCATACAGAGACAAAAAACACAGGAGTTATCATCTTCAGAACAATGCACATTTTTAATTTATGAATGTTCTTTTATAAACTTGTATATACAGTCACTTTTTTTTTTGCTTTTTTTTTTCCTCCAGTGCTACATAATTATAACTTGCAAAATGTAAATATTTATGAATTCACAGGATGTTCGCTGGAAGAGAAGAATGTTATACTTGCAGATTTTTCTTGTACTTGCAGGATTCACATAATATTATTTGCCATCATGATGTACTGAAAAATGCAAAAAAATATAATATTCTACATTTGACTTTTCTGAAAAATACCATCTGGTGTTATTTTTTGAGAGTTGGAGATTAGCTCTGTAATTGCTTATAGTTAGAGATAGACATTACTACATTTATTGACAATTTTATTCTCTACAATAATCTTACATTTAAATAGTGACTTTGTTCCTGAAGGATGCCAAAGTGATTAAACTGATATTCAAACTCTTTGGATCGCATCACCCACAACTGAAATGCAGCCATCTCTGGGGTGAAATATTGCAGCTGTTTAACAGCACTCAACAGCACTGTATAACAGCTTTGGAAATGAAGAATACCTTATTCAAATGAAAACGGGGACATTTAGGTAGGCAAAATAATTATCCAAGTTGGTATTTGGCCAGGATGTTAGTGCTCACATGTCTACACTCAGAAAAAGTTATATTGAATCCTTAATAACCATAATTACTCAGGACCTTGGGTCTGCTGCTCATCTCCGAGAGGGCATGGCCCAAGGGAAGCCCCAGCACTGCTTCCCAGCTGACCAAGACCGTGACGTCGTGCACAGACTGTGGAGAACATGGATGGAGTCACTTGGATTTTTCTTGACCGCCTGGATATCAGGCACCGACTCTTGTGAACCTCTCCTTGTGTAGAAGAATTCCGCTGTGGTATCTGGGCGGGTTTGGAGGCTGTAAGTGGATCTAAGTTGCCTGTCAGATAACTTTGGTTACCAAAATGGATCTTGGAATACTTTACTTTTCCTGTGCCCGAATTTCATCACACTTCAGAAGTGGGTGTGACAGCACCCAAACTCCAATTAAGTACATGAAGATAATAGTCAATGCCTTTCCAGAGAGCTTTCATATTTTTCAGGAGATAGTGACTGCAATCTCCGTACTCATCACATCACCTTACTATCCCAGGCTCATTGTTCTCTGTTTTAGTTGATGTATCCAAGCTGGACAAATATTTCAGCAAATATTTTCTTCCACAAAGCTATGCTAAAACCGTTGATGCCATTAGACTTTCATCATACATCTACTGCTCATGAATTAAACGGACAGGACTTTAAATGTAAACTGCATCTGTCAATCTCAGTGTAACAATACATTTAGCTCAGGTACATCATCAACAATGTTTGAAAGAAAACACTCATCTAAGTTAAAAAGCAAGCAACTCCTTGGTAAGTCATCTGCTTCCACGTACACTTCTGTTCTCGTACACGCCAAAAGTTCCTCGTCACCCACAGTTGCCAACGACAGTATATTTTTGCATCACTCTTCTGTTTATCATCTTCAGGGCTTATTGATGTGCAGTTCCACCCAACCACGTGCACCAGGGCTGTGCTCTTTCTCATTATCCAGCTGTCAGAGATGATCAGAATATCGTGCCTATGGAATTCTTCAGTTCCCGTGCAGCAAACCTTCCACTGAGCTGTCTCTAGCTGGAGATGGCACTGGAAGGAGCATTGTGGAAGCATCAGTCCTCATCAGATGGACAAATTCCCCTTTACCAGTTTGTAATTTTTCCAATTCCTCTTCTAGCTTCTTGTTTTTAATGGCTTGTTGAACAGATTCCAGACTACCTAAAGTAAGTGTTTCTCAAGACTTCACAGAAAGAATCAACTCTGTCACTATGAATAAGTATGGATGGCATTGAATATGGCAGGAAAGTGTCCTCCCAGTAGAGATCTGTGAACATTGAAAACTGCCGGTGAAAACTCTGTTCTTGGAAAGCTTTGTGTTTTAGATGAGTGGAGAGTGCTCTATGGGAAACAACTGGGTATTGAAGATGGACGCTTTCATTACGGGAATTAGTCTCATGGCTTTTAAAATGAAATCGTTCAACCAAACTTTTTGATTAAAGGTTTTTCATCCAGAACTGCTAATTGATCAAAACTTAATTTTTCTGTGGGAAAGAATTATGATAGATTTCCCAACTTGCCAAAGGTTGGAGAAATTAAATTGAAAAAAATTCCCATTTTAATTTTTCTAAGTAAAATTTCCATTTTGGAAATGGAAACCTGTATGGTTTTCATTATTTGGGAAATCAGAGAAGGTGCTATCTGTCTTCCATTTAACCTTCTAATCTTTGAAATTGCAGAAAGGATAATTGCTGAAAGCCATTGTTTGATCATATGTAATTATTAATCTATATTTTAGCTAATCAGTTTAATTGAGGTAAAACACTTGAACCCTTGTTTAGAACTTCAGTTGAAAACGGTCCTCTGAACTGTTTGGATGATGACATTTTGCAGGTATTGTCCTTTTTCTACTTGGAACACCTAAACTCTTTCAAGTCTGAATAGGTCTTTTCTGTCCTGTTTCATAGGTTGCATCTTATATGCATGCTATTTAAAATCTTCAGGCATTGAACTTGCTTCTAGTGTTGGTCTGATAAAGCCCTATATATACGTATGTATTTATTTTAATCAAAAATTAGAGGATATATAGCATTTGGTTATCATGACCACCAGTGAAGTCTCTCATTTCTCAGCATCTTACTATAAGAAATGATAGCTTCTTGAGACACCTGACCTGAAACACGGAAACTATGATTTTCCTGAAGTTGTTCAGCAGGACAGTGGCATGGCCAGGCACATCTCAATTCTTGTGTCAGCAGTTCATGTTGTACACCTAGCCAATTCACTGGAATAGTGAGTTCACCTTTTTTAAAGAAAAGGGGGTTGGTTTTGGTTTTTTTCTCCTCTCAACTTGCAGCACCAGCCTATTTTCCTGCCTCTTTTCTTTTTGTTCAGGTGTGTAATATTCAAAGCTGCTTCAGGTCCTTGTAGCAGTGTTTGTATGTTTTATTCTTGAGTGTAAATCAGACTCTTTGAGGGGGAAATAATAGTTTCAGTTTGGGGTTTTTTTATTTGCAGAAAAACAAATAAAATGAAAATTGATTTTTTTTAAAGAGAAGTCATACAAAATGTGAATGTACTTTATGAATTTGTGACAACCGGACACCAATATTTTTTATCTGTTTGGTGTGGCAATAGCACGGTTAGCTCTTGGCTTGTTCAGGAAACAAAATGTATTCATACACATGAAGACCTCAGACCTCTAAACATAATGATTTGAGAGCAGAAGGTTGTAATACCTCTGAGTCAAAACATGAAGATCTGTCTGATAATGTGGTTCCATTCTCCTTGCTGCAGACAGAGACAGTTATTGCATGAATTTAGGATTTTTGAGATTAAACACTTCAAAGGATATCAGGATCAAACTTTTTTCTCACTTGCTTTGTCTTTTTAGTGATATTTAGGGAAAATACTTCAAATTTTTCGTTTTGATGGAAAGTGGTGGAAATGGACTTCCACCTATCCCTAATTCATACTAGTATTTCAGAGCAAGATTCACTAGTAAAAACATAGTCTTTAATAATTTTTGTTCATTTTACTTATTTACTAATAAACACAGGAAAACATAAAAGTATAAAAAGACAGCATGAAGTTGTATGGGGGGAAAAAAACCAAGGCAGCTTATATGTAACTTCATTTTTTCCCTCCATTTCTGTCTTCAGCTGCTCTTACGCCTTTATAATTATCAGCATAGACATTTGTAAAAGGAGCATTTAATCCTGAAACTAGAACATAGATAGAACCATACAAAATTTTTTGTTTGTTTTCCGACAATTTAAAAAAGACCTTTATAATGTTCACTTCATTACTTCTTAAAAAGAATATTTTGGAGTTATAAAAAGTAAACAATAATTTCAGGGCAAATGAAAGATGTCATTCCACTCAAAATGAATGTTCTCATTTATGATGGGAGAGTTTTTCTGAAAGCTTTTTCCACATACATTTGAATAATATTTTGAATGAGTTGTCATTTTAAATTGGAAAAAAAAAAATCTTCCTGTTTGATATAGAAATGGTTCGCACTTCTTCATACTGAAAAGACTTCAGAAATTACTGGGGAAATTATTTTTAAACAAAACCTGTTACATTTTCCAGTTGACATAGGTGTGTCAAATTGTATATTTTGTTGTAAATTATGAAAATTTTGTTGTAAATTATGAAATTATGAAGCCTGTTCCTGGTGCATTAGAAAGGCAAGACTTCTTCTAAAGGAGTAACTCATGGCTCTGTTGGCTGTATACTGCTAATCAGTAGTAAACATTTGTATTTAGGTGAACATAGGTAATGTAATTTTAAATATACGTGTGGGACACATCTTCTGAATAATTGTCCATTCTCTAGTCCCTTTTGGGAACAAAACTGCATTTTAGGGATGTGCCATTGTCAAGCTACAGATGTGGCTCTCTGGATCTTCATGAAACCAGTAGAAGACCAGGATGCCTATTAGGAGCCAGATTATGACCTTTTGTGCTTATTTTCCAAATTACTATTTATCTGGAATTCAACTACTTTTTAGAGCCTAATGGCGAAGAAAGGGCCATGCTAATATCACACCGTGGACAAGATCATTCCCAATGAGCTGAGACTCTACGGTGAGATTTGAGGCGCATTTTTAAATTTATTATTTTGCATTCATATTATTCTACCATCATGCAAAACATTTTAGCATGAAAATTAGGAACTAGTGTAAAGATCCATGATATTTTAACTTTTCTATGTTGCCAAAAGAAAACCTAGAAAATGTTATGCCTTGACAGAGAACTTGAAAGGCACTTTCCTTCTGTATTTTCTCAATGAAATTGTCTGCAAAAAAAGTCCAGTGTTTAAGCTAGACTTGATCCTGCACAACTGTATTGAAAAATCTATAGAATTATTTGGTAAAAAATGAAGAATTAATCAGCTCTAGAGGAAAGAAACCTCATGACCACTTTAAACAAATTGAATGCTAATAAAATATGTAAAAAAATTGAGTTAGTGTCATAATTTCACTAAACCAGACTAGTTTTGATTTTAAAGGGCAAAACATCAGGAATAACAAATACCAGAATAAAGACTGATAGAAAAAAAGCTCTACAGGTGCCTCTAGAAATTAAGGTATTTTTTAAAGCAACATTAAAAATATTATTTGCATCCTTATGAATACATCTACCAAAATGTCATCTCAGGAGTTAATTTTGAAGAAAATATCCTAAAAGATAAAGATAAGTGTCAAGGTGACAAGTAGAAGTTTTAGAAACTGTTAAAATTGACAAGTTTTTGGGTCAAGAAAACATTTGTGCAATCAGATTTTACAGATGTAGAGGAAGAAAATGGGAGATGCTATAGGAAACATTTTCAGAGGCTTAGTAAATTTCCCAAAAGACTGATGGATACTTTTTTTTTTTTTAAACTGTTTTCTATTGGCAAATTTGAAGTGAATTAGATGATCTTAGTCTGGAAAAATGAGCAAATGATGGAATTAGTTAAAGCTCGATAAATTACTATTTGTGTGAAAAAACATTGAATATAATCAACTTAAATTCACCTAAACCACCCTTGCTGCTCTGTTTCTGGTCCTCTTGAGGAAAAAGTACAAGCTTATATTCTGTAGTGCCAAAACATAAATTAGTTTGTTTAAATGGGTAAAGGTCTGCACAGGGTTAGAATGAGAGCAACAATTTATTTTAAAGGTGCTCAAACATAGCTGTACAAATGTAAAAATCTAGAATATTAAAAAATATCTTATTTAGATGACTGAGGAATCACTTATGCCTTAAGTAAACGCTCCTGACAATACAAGCTGGAGCACAGATGAACTTTTTTCTGCCAGGCTGCTCTACAGTGCTACTTGTGAGCAACCTGCTTTAAGACAGTATCACATCATTGAAATTTGTTGAAGATGCTTGCTTGCAGCTTACGATCTACCCTTCAAAGCTCCTGTAGAGACATAAAGCTTTTGATATTAATGGAGGATTTGCACTATTTCAGTGAGCAGGGATCTAAATGAAGAGCTGCTCTCCGTCTGAATCAGACAAAGCAGCATTTTCTTGGGGTGCTCTTTGGGGCTTGCAGACTTATTAAGGGATTAGCTTTTAAGGTTTCACTACCTGCTCTGTGTGGGTTGCTGCCAGAAGGGTTCTCCCCATCTGGATCAGCTCCTAAAACTAAGAATCTTAGTTTTTATTATTTTCTTTGCGGTGTTGGTTTTCGATGAGACAGGTAAATCGATCCATCCCGTCTGAAGACACCCTGCTGTGGGATGCGACACCACAGAGGTGGATGGAGGACATGCCTGTGAACAGGGTCTGCTCCTTCTGGAGGTGCGAGGATCTTAGGTTTAAATCAGGCATGAAATAGCATTCAAAGGCTGAGGTGAGCACAGGGATGAAGCATGAAGTGAAATCCCAACACACCTACAACTAAGAGCTATTCTTATGCAGGTTAGGTGATCGTTCACCTACGCCAATTTTATTTCTTGATGTATTCATAGAGATATGTTTAAGTTAAAAGGCAGTGTTGGCACAAAAAATGCCAAATAGATTTAAACACACTACAGACAAACTCTGGGTGAAGTAGAAATCTTTTCACCACTAGAAAGGTGGCGTTCCAGACTAATCTTCCTATGAAAGCAAAAATGTGGCTATAAGGCAAACCAGGATCACTTTAGGAAAGCAATTATACATGGGATATGATAGTGTAATGGATTTGATGAACCAGCAGATCCCTTTTGGTCTTGCCACCTATGAAAAGAGGTTCTAAATGAAGGAAGTGTAATAACTATCTGATATGCTTTTGGAGATCGGTGTTTACATTAGTGTAAATAGAAATGCGTGAAACAATCGCGCTGAGGAAATTCATGCCAATATAAGCAGTGTTGGGGGTTCTTCCATGGCTGGTTTGGTATAGGTATAATCCAACAGAAAATTCAGGCATCTCTATTACTATAGTATCTGCACTGATTCATGGGGAACTGCCTGTAAGCTCAGAATTATCCAGATACAGTGTGTTTTGTTGCCTCAGGGTTACTAGTTATGGTACTTCTTGGATCAATGAAAATGCTAGAAATGCTTAAGGGCTTTGCTATATTGGTGTTAGTTGCTGAACTGAAACCCAAATTTGAACTCTGAAGTGTTTTTCTAACGTATCGTGCCCCTACAAATCTGGACAGGGAGACTGTTGTCAGCTGAAATAAATAAATGTGTAGTAGAAAAGCAAGACGCTGATGTAGTTACAAAGTATGCCTCTAGTTTAAATCTTACCACATAACCTGCACGTACCTGCTGGGTTGCAATATTGCTGTCAGTTCAGAAACGCAGATGACTGTTTCCTTCCCTGCAGGTGCACAGCAAGTGGGTAATCTATAAGTACCTGTGGGTAGCTCCAGATGGCTCTTATTTTGCTACCTTGTTGTACCTCCACCTTTCTGCTAAGTCTTTTTAGGCTTTAAATACTTGTTGGCACTCTTTAGTGGTTAGAAATATACCCGTAGCTTGATTTGAAAACACAGTATGAGTGTTTCAGAATCTGATTTTGAATAGCTTTTCCATCGTGCTCTGCCTTTCTGTATGCACAAGGAATTTGGATCTGATTGCTCAGATCTTTTAGGAAATACCTAAGTCCCAGAATAAGCATAGGCAGAGGATGGAAGTCATTATACTTTCTATAGGGGGAAAAATGTCTCTAGATGGACTCATTTGCACAAACTGGCTAGCTGTGTCTTGTTGTTTTAATTGGAAGTTGACAACATCTACGTGTGTGGTCTCTGTTTTGAGACACAGGTATAGTTGTCTGTGTTTTAAAGAGCTCTGAATCTGAACAATAAGTATTTGGAAAAGCAGAGTAGGACAAACTTCTGATTTAGACTTTGTTCACGCTAATTTGTGAACTACAGTAGAGTTAGCTCATTAGGGTTATGTTTAGGAGGCAATATGTAAATTATTTCTCAATGAAAATGTCTATTTTTTATCTTCTATGAGAAAATTTTAGTTTATCCCTCCAAATTATTTTCCAGCTTGAAAAACAAAAATGGCAGCTCTTCAGCTGTCTGTTGGAAGCCTCTGTTTAGAAAAAGTGGAACTGAAGGACCCTGCCAGGAGGGACCCCCAGCTGCAGGGGGGAGGAAGGTGCCTGGTGGCCCCAGCTCTGTCCTCCAGATCCAATATTCCTTAGGAGCTCCTCTGCAGCACAGCCGGAGAAGCTGCATGTCCGCTCTCACTCACTGCAGATCTCGGTTGCAACGTACTGGAAAACCCGACAACTCGGCATCCTGCTCAAAGGATTGATCAGAGTCTTCCAAGACAGCCAAAACGAAATCCATTCATCGTAAGTATACTCTAAAGTTGCTTGATGCAGATACACTTGCACTTTGAAGAGAGGGCCACAAACCCAGGCATAGTTTCTAATTACTTAGTTATTTTAGTAAACAAGCTACTAGGACAACTCAGAGTATGTTTACTGTATAGAAAATGTGTATAGTATCTCAAAATAGTTTTTCCGTATCTGTACTGTTGGGTCGGTGAAGTTGAACCTGTGGTTGGGCAGAGCACCACTGAGCTCAGTGCTCTTCTGTGTGGGGCAGGAGCCTGCCTGTGTGGACTTTATGGGGAAACGGGGTGATATTAAATATTTGGTTTTCATATTATAGCTTCCTTTGCATTTGACCACTACCTAACACAAAGGCTCCTTCCTGTAGTCTTAAAATCAGAACAACGGAAAGCAATAAATTAATACACGAAAAGGAGAAGTTTGCATGTAATCAGCTTGCACATAATCTCACCGTCAGTCGTTATTTACACCGGTCTGTTGTATTTTTTCACACATCAGTAGGATGCCTTGGAAATTATTTAAAATATGTAGGACTTAAGAGACTCTTCAGAAACACTTCTGTAGCAGTTATAGGTAAACACATATAAAAGCACTAAGATGCACGATCATCTGTGCCTGTATTTGTGTAGCACCCTCACTTCAGTGGGACTTGATGTTGGTTTCTCGCTCTGCATCAAGATCAGCTAAAACGCGTATCTGTTTAACTCATTACTTGTATCATTGTATAGAGTTGGCTTTAGTCACACGGTGTTGGCTTTGAAAACAAAAATCCAGCCCAGTATCACCAAGTTCCCGTGTGTGGCTTAAGGAATTACATATTCTGCCTTTTGAGAGTGTAAAATTATAGTTGTATAAAATCACCTAGCAGTTCTTTACCATGAGTTGCATTTTATTACCAATTTCAGATATAGCCATGAGGTAACAGCTAAAAAGGTCACAGTGCAAATACATGTGCAGAATTTAAACGAGAACTTATTCTTTCTCCAATAAACACACACCGGATACAAAGGAGGAATTGGAACATTTTCAGAAGGCAGCTCGGGCCAATCCGGCTCTCATCAGGGACCATTTCAAAGATTAGTTTCTGATGTCCATAGAAACATATTGTGCGAGCCTGTTTTTAGATAATACGCTGTTTCTGTGCATTGCCATCTCCTCTGAAAGCATTCCGGCTGCACAGGTCTGATTGCTGGATTTTGCGGCGTCCTGCGAGAGCTGCAAAACCTCGGCAGTCCAAGTGGACTGGCTGCCTCTGTAAAGTGAGCCTGTAAAGCTTGAGTTCCTTCTGGGAAAGAAAGCCTATCTGAATATTGCCCAGATTTCAAATGACCTGCCCCAGTACTAAACAAAGATTCAAAGGAAGAGGAAAAGGGGGAAACATTTCCAGAAATGAAACCTCAGGTGATCTGGTTTCTATTCTCAGCTCCGACACTCGCTTTTTTTGTCAGCCTTGATAAGTCATTTAGCTGTGCCTTTTTCCTCATCTTTATAATAGGGATAACAGGAGTATTGTAAAGCCAAAATCAATATTACTACTAAAATACCGAGGGTCACACTTACGCAGAAGGCCCACACAAGTATGTATGTGCTGTTTAAGACCTGGAAGACTGCGCAATTAAACCCTCCACTGGGACTGGGTGTCCTTAGCCCAGATACAGAGGATGCTGGCAGAGAGCAATCATCGGCTCGTGAGATTCACTTTAACAAAGCCCGGAGTGCCCTTTTGGGGCGACTCATACTGAGCAGTGATGGAGAGAGGGTCTTCCCACCCTGACAGGACTCATAATCTTCCTGGCCAGTGGGTGGGACATGACAGGGGCTATTTCCAAAAGGACGTTAGCACAATCCGGTCTTCTCAGTAAATATTAACAAGAATTAGCTGCAAAAGAGGTGAGAAAAATCTCGCTTTCCTCCCCCTCCTATTCTTGGGTTCAATAGCTTGGGAATGTTTGGCTGAGCCTGCCACTGTTGTAGAGATGAGGAAGAAAAACCGTCAGAGCTGCACGTTCAGCTCTGACAGCAGCTCAGATGCTCCGGTGGCAACGTGCAGGTTGTGAGCCTTCTCCACCAGACCTCAACGGCCAGCTCTAGGTTCCTGACTGAATGTTTTAAAGACTGAAATGTTAGAATATCATAGAATAGCATAGCCTAGACTAGACTATTTTGGTTGGAAGGGACCTACAACAATAATCTAGTCCAACTGCCTGACCACTTCAGGGCTGACCAAGAGTTAAATCATATTACTAAGGGCATTGTCCAAATGCCTCTTATGCACTGATAGGCATGGGGTATCTTTCTTTAAGATCTTTCTCAAACTTTCTTTAACTTTGACTTAGAGATTCATTTCCAAAAGCACAAACCTGTGGCTGTGAGAATCTCTGTTTTATAATCTGTCTGTTCGAGTTTCTCAAAGCTGAGTGACTGCATTATTGGGACGACGTGTCATTCCTGATTACATTTGCATGTTGGTTTAAACATAACACTACATGCCAGAGCTTCCTAACTGGATGTGATGCAGCATCAAAGTGATGTTTCATGCTCTGGGAACTTTAAAAAGTCATTGAAGGGAGAAAACTGAGATGCCTATGGGAGGAATGACAGAAATTTGGGTTTGATTCTACTCTTATCTAGGTAAATAGTAAAACATATGTTGACTGAGTTTGAAGCAAGATGGGCCTGTAATGACTCTGACGAGGTATATTGTGTCTTATGATTTGTCAGTCCTAAACTTCTGAGGATTGGGATGTCCTTCTATTGTTTTTTAGAATTGCCCGTTTCTTGTAAATACATAGTAGAATAATAACTGCTGGTGTTTTATTTATAAAAATGTTGGTGGAGATATTTATTATAAATGAAATTAATTTTGAATTAGCCTCCTTTTCCGTTCATGAATGATTTTTGCAAACAATCCTCTGTTCTTATTATTCACTGTATAATGTGGAAAGAGACAGCTTATGTCTCCTCTATATCCCCTTGCCACCATTTCTTCAAATTCTTCTAAGTAGGGAAAGAATATTTGGGAGCAATTGCACTAATATTCTTGAAGCCACCTCATCTTCTCGTCCAGACTGTTTCTGAAGGCCTGATACAGGACTGGAAGAGTCTGTGCATATTATGGAGTCGTGCAGGCTACGTGGTGGTAAAACAGTTTGGGCGAAGATCTGCTACTGGATATAGGCAGAGAGGGTTATTTCCCAAAACATCTCAGACTGCTGTGTCAAATAATGGGCACTCTGCACCTCCATTCTCAATCGCTAATGTGTAATAAAACCATCAGATTTTGTATTACCTTTGTGAAAGCAAAGCTTATAAAGCTATCCAATACTGCACCTTCACAGAAAACCCTGGCAGATTTCATTTTCACTGCATCAGACTTGAGTTGTATGCGGTAGATAAGAGCTGGGGACATGGGAGACTATAAGCCACCAGTATTCGAAAACACGCAAAGGGTCTTTAACTAAAATTTGCCAAATGCCTAGTGCCAGTCCTATACAAGGTCCTATAGAAACCACGAGGAGAAGTAGAAGATGAATTCCTGCTCCACAGCCTGGTGGATCCAGCCAGCCAGTGCAGGCAACAGGCCAGCTTTGGAGCAAAAGAAGAAGGTACAGAGAGGGCAAGACGCCAGCAGACAGTCACTTCCACTGGTTGAGGGTTATTTCGTTCCTGATTTTGCTTTTCTGCCTTTTTTTTTTTTTTTTTTGAACATGTGCTTCTTTGTATTTAGTTAGTGGATACTGTTCCCAAGATTCAAATTATCTGTCTGACTTTATAAAAATGCATTATGTTTTTCCTCTAATCTGGGAAAAGTAGCCCTTACTGTTTGCATTCATGCTTGGATTCAAATACAAACCAATCTCTTGTTTTTGAAATATCCAGAAATCACTCCCTGCTACATACCCCAAAGTTTTTGATTAGACCGGACGTTTTCATAGTCTCAGTTATAAATAATGTGTATGATGGAAGAGTAAAGATTAGGACTAATTGCCTACCATATTTCATGACAGAAACAAAATAAGTTTCATTTAAGTTTCACAGAACACAAAAAATGTACCTTGAAACTAAGTAAAACAGAACTGGCAACTTTTTGTTCTCTGATGGACAAAACCTGACTAAATTACCTTAAAGCAAATGAACAAAGAAAAAAAAAAGAAAAACAAACAAACCCTACCTGCTTGGTTTTGGATTGCCTGTGGTCTGCGATTTTATGTGCAAAGTTGGAATCCAGAGGGAATCTCAAGCCTTCATATACAAACTTTATAATGGAAATGCTGTCAGATTCTTAAGCACAGCAAGGCAAATGGCACAGCTATAACATGTTAAAAAAAAAATATGAAAATGCTCTGAACCCAGGGTGAAGGCTAGCTGTCTTGACACTGAACATAGAAAGGTAAATGATTGGAACTTTAATTACTTTGATCCGTCATGCCTTGTAGCTATATGTCAGCTAAGCCAACAAAACTGACACAGAACAAAGGCCATGACTGTTTCAACATCTTAACTCATTTCTTATGGTTGATTAATAAGTCTATTGAATGAAACATGTGATGAGAATTGAGAAAAACATCAAGTGTGTGTTTATACACACACACTTCCCATGCGTATGATTTTTCTTCAGTGGATATATTGGTTCAGACTACGGAGCAGTAAGCAGTGGCATACCCAGCGTACAGCTCTTACCATAAGTGTTGTGACTGGGAAGGAAGGTATACAAGCAACGTACAGGCACACTTTGGTGGGACGTTATCCTTCCCTAGGTTACGTCTCTGTTTACGTGAACCCGCGTGCGGTAACTTCTGGAATAGCCCCGATTCTTTGGTCTCTCATTAGTTACGGCTTAGCCTAAATTCCTGCTAGACTGAATGTCCTTGACCACCCAGCAGTTTCTCTGATAACAAGGGAAAGCCCCCAAAGATATAGTAAACCCCGTACTCTAATATAAAGTCCACATTTTCATAGAGATCTTGCTTCCTAGTCTACTGTCTTCTTTCCTTTCGAAACCCCATCCTTTCTCTGAGTCCTTAATATTTCAGTTGTCTAGCACAGAAGTCCGACGGGACAGCTCATGTTTATGACTCGTACTCCAGTGATCTCTTTCATTCCTGAAGGATGCTACGGATTTGCCAGAATGAGGCAACTACGAACTTCTGACCCAAACTTGGATCTAAGGCTTTCACTTTAATTTCCTCTTTGCACAAACTATTTAGTTCAATGTTGATTTCGGAGGTACTTCTATGGTTATACTAGTGTGCTTGATATTAATAAATGTGGTTTCCAAAACTATGATCTAATTGACACAGTTGTGATGAGAGAGAATTTGGCCCACATAGCGAAACATAAAGCCAATCATATAAACCGATGGTAACTGATAGATCATGTATGTGTGTCAGAAGCAAAATCAAAATATTTCCATTAAAAAAACGTGTTTTACAGCAACTGCACCAGGAACCATATGAATAGTGAGGGAGTGTGTGTGCTGGAGCTGCACGGCCATGACATTGTCTACCACAACTCATCAGAACCTGTGACATCCCGGTGAGACACGCCAAATGGGGATCTGCCACTCCAGGGGGGGCACGGAGACGTGATCCCTCCACCTGTGTGATCTGTCCTGCCGGCAAGGTCGGACTTCCGATCCTTTACGTAAAACCTTTGCAAAAAGTAACTACCCAAGTCTCACATTTAAAGTGTACGTTGAATTACAGAATCAGCGTTTGAGTTGGGATGGTTTTGCCTGTCTGTAATGTAGCTGGTATTTGGAGCTAATTTTTAAAGGAAGTCCTTCAAGATGCAGTTGAAATAGTCTGCACTAGATTTCTCACAACTCATTTGATGCTATTTTCCAGTCAGCACATCTAGTTCAAGACCCCTCTCTTCCATCATTTGAAGCTCTGGAACATTAAACACTGTCTTGTGTTGTAGTTTGAATATGAGATTACTTAAGTAGCAGTGAATATCTCTGCAACATATCTGCTCTACAAAGGGAGCACACATTTGGATGCTGCCTGAAATGCTAATATTTTACAGAAAATTATATAGAGCCGTTCATTAACTAGCTATTTTTTTCTTTTGTGCAATATTTTACAAAATTTGATTCTAAACTCTAGTTCAGCAACTAAACCAGTGATTTTATTTGAAGAGAAGCACTAAAGAGCTGGCTTTTAAAACATTAAACTATGATTTTGCATTTTAAAAGTATGCTAATACCATGAAGGATCAAATTGCTAGAATATTTTTATGAAATCAGATATTTTTTCTTCAAGTTTACCGAGTAAAGTGAAATTGGGTATAAATAGAAGGCAGTCAATTAATTCTTTTGAGCTAGTTTATAGATTTGAGTAAACTCCATGTCCCGCAAAAGTTAATAAGAGTCCTTTTGCTTTGATTCAAATGCTGTCCAGATATAATCTCCTGAATTTGGCACATCTTTACTATACGTCTTAATGCAAAACTTGTCTTATGGGGCTATACAATTACTTTCAAATTTTTTTTACAACAGTATGCATTTTTTGAGTACAGTATTATGAAATGGTGTGTATGTGCAGGTCTTTCAAACCAGTTTGATATTTGAATGCACTATTACTGTTACAGCAGCCTATTATTACTCAGGCAAATAGGCAGTTAATTTGGTGTAAAATATAGGAAGTAAAATACCCACATGAGTCCTTTACATAGGCTTCCTACCCAGTGAGTAATAGTGTAGCAACCTGATAGAAGGTAGGTATTTTGCATTTAAATAGCCTCTAGTAAGGACATATGTAATAAGGATACTTTTGTTACACACAAGCATAGCTGGAATTTGTCTATATCAAAAGTGATCTTTGTGACCTACTCTGATTTTCATTTTCTGTCATTGTAGAAAGTTAATCCAGATGACACTTTGCTAATATCTTTGCTAATATAATTGCTAATACATTACTAATATAATACATTGCTAATAACTGATATCAGCCGGGCATTTTTGTCCTGAAAAAATGAATTAATGTGTAAATAAGAACGATATATCCAAATTGTACAATGTGGATGCTTGTATGATGAAGCAAAAAGACCTGGGAATGGCACACTGCAGGAAAGATCAAGGAAATGTCAGATATATTCCCATTTGTGACATTGGCCGGCTGTCTGCCCTTCAGCAAGTTACATCGTGACTCTGTATCTTGGTATGATCACACGGTGCAATACTTAGCTTCCTTGGAGAAGTGTTTTAAGATTGACAAATGAAAACCTACTATATAATACACTATCAAATGCAATTATTATTGAGTTACCAGTTACCATTATTGAGTTATTAACTTGGCAAAAATGTGTCTAGAACAAAAAGGGCAGCAAGATAAAAGCAAATACTGATAACGTTTCTGTTCTTCCCTCTCTGTGTAGACATCGGATGGTAAAGGAAACAAATCCTTCACGTGTTGTCTGATCCCAGCAGGGAAATAGAAATGCTTTCCAAAAACAGAGAAATTAAACAAAAATGCAAGCAAAAAAGGAACTAATCCTTCATATTTATCTAAGAACTCCTGAACCCCATTTGGATAGGTATATTCTTTCTTGGGGCAAATGACTTAATTTAAATTAATGTTATATGATCTATAAAAATATTTTTTCAGGTCTCTTGGCTTTTCCAAATGAAAATTGAACTTTCTAAGGCCTTTCTCCATAATATAATAAACCTATTTTTAGTTTCACAAATGTTTAGTAAAGAATGTTTTATCCACCTGTAAGAAAGTTTGTTATTCAAGCCTTGGAGAAAACACTGCAAAATATTGTATATGGCACCAGTATGCCCCTGGTATAACATAAACATTGCTAAGAACTATTTAGTGACTCTGAAGACAGGAAAGCTAGAAAATGCAACGAGCAGAAAGTGCTGGCAAAAAATATCTGCTGTAAATCCTTAGGACTGTAAAATATACCTGTATAAGTAATTAAAACTATGTAACTGATACTCTTTCATTTTTGATGACACAGTAATGAGTATAAGAAACTTGATATCTTTAGATTAGAGAGCACCCATACCTGCTTCTTTTGCAAATGATGTAAAGATGTCTTGAAAGACAGAAGTGGTTTCATAAATGGTGCTATAAGTTATGCTGCGAGTTGGGTTTCTTCATTCCAAAGTCTTGTTTGTGGCTCCAGTCTGTGCTACACCTCAACTTTATTATAGTAAGTGAGGAGTGATTCACATATGCTGAGTGTTTTTATTAAGAATTTGTTTTGATTATGGCTGAAACTGATTCCTCAAGCCAACTGTCTGTATAAAGAAAAAGCATTAACTGTAGGGATAGAATTGATTAGTGAACATTCCTGTCTGGTAGCATAAGTAAAGACATCAAGGGAGGTGGAAAAGAAAGACATGAATCAGCAATCAAAGAAGATAGGGCAAAAGAGACTGGAGAGGTCACCTAATGCATCCCTGCCTCAAGGTAAGATCAACAATACCTATGTCAATCTTGACAGATGTTTGTTTAATTCTTTTTAAATGCCTGCAGTAATAGAGATTTCCTAACTTCCTCGGCATATTATTTCAGTTGGTAACTATCCTGACAATCCAGAAGTTTTCCCCAGCTCCGTACCTAATTATTTTTTTTCCTACAGTTTAGTTTTCTCTTATTCTCTTAGTAAGTATCAAGAAGCACTCACTCCATTAATGTCACAAATACATTTCACCTTTTTTGAAGACTGCTACCATTCTTTCTCAGTAAAACAGCTCCCTACCTCATCAGCCTCTCATTTCTTTTCCACTCGCAGTGAAAACGGGCTCTAAAAAGCAAAATTTCTTCCTCCTTGTAGAGATACAGAAAGTTCAGCTTTATCCCTCATCTTATTCAGAATCGAAATGATGTCCCAAGAGATCTTGTGAAAGCACATTCTCGCCTTTACCTTGAAGAGATTACCTCTGATTGGGTACTGGTTACAGTTAATATTGATTAATCCTGAAAATTTGAGATCTAAAACCTTTTTGGAGTGTGATTTTGAGAACTGTACGATAGTATCAAAGGAGCACATCCTAGCTTTCCTCCCTCAGTGGCATCTTGTCTAGCCAGTGCATGCTTGCGGGGCTTCATTCTGGATAAAAAAAGAAAGAAAAAAAAAAAGTCATTTCTAAGTATGTGCAAATTCATAAAAGACTTCAGTTACTGTACTGTTGCTGTCTTTTTTAATAGCTGTATGTGTTTCCTTAGCTGCCCTTTTCACTTTTGGCTAGACTGGTTGAAAACCAGTTCCGCAAGAAAGCTAGTTTCAGTGGGAGCCAGGAATTGGGTTACACCTCACAGATGGACAGAGAGAAAGAGAGAGAGGTAATTTTTTTTTTATATATATATGTGTATGTATATAAAATTACCTATGAAGTTTAGCTAAAGATACTTATCAGTGAATTTTTTATACTGAACTGAAGAAAATTGCAGCCAAAGATGACAAGAGTGGAACATTACACTTAACTAAGCTGCTAGAAACTTAGGTTCAGCTTCAGCAAGCTGTAGATTACAAGTTACACTGATATTAGTTTATGTTCATTAGTTTAAGCTGAAAGCCAGTGTTTATTGACACAACTATTTTTCTAGCATCTAAACAAATAACTTTCAGTATCTTTAGGCATTTTCTTGAGTTACAGAGGACCACTGCAGAAATGGATTACCCAGGTAATGTCGGAAAGATGCTTTTCTGCCCAATATCTGTGAAATTCTAGGCAAAAAAATCCATACTAAATGATTTTCAATAAAGGCAGGGACACAGTATGTTATTTTCCCTTTGCTATCCTCTTCTGTCTTTGTAAATCTGAAACATGTTACCTTGTTACAGATTGGATTTCATCAAAACACCTTGAACTTCTGAAGCCTTGATTCGAGCTGACATTAATGAAGCAAACCTACATCGTGTAATACAGCTTGCATCACCATGCAGCAAGCCCAACAGCCATGTTTCCTATCGAGCTACTTGTGCTTCATGTCTTCTGTTTCCTAAACTGACCTTATCTGGGCATTTTAGCACTGTTTAGCTTGCACGAGCCTACTCAATAAAATGCCCAATATTTAAAGAATCAAGAATCATCTTGTGATTCATCATCACAAATGCCGCTGGCTAATTTATTACCTGTATCTCCTGCAGAAAGTGAATTTAGTGCCCATGTGCCATCTTAAACCATCCAGACCTGAGGATTGCTGACTTTGGCTGGGAAGTTCCCACAAACACGTAGGTATGTGTAAAGAAGGGCCAGGACCCTTTTCACGTGGTACTTCCTTGATCAAAATTAGCAGATGCAGTTGGTTGGGCAGTGAGAAACACCCAGTCCATCTCGCCCAGCCCGTAGCCTTTTCGTGGTAATAAAATCCTAAGTATGAGTCAAAGCTGAACTTTGTCGTGATAGTACAGGATCAGGAATTCATGACTAAGATAATGCATCTTGAAAATGTCAAAAAGCAGATGGAGAAAATCCTGTCATCTTGGTCTATATTTTTCAGCTGTTCTTAATTTAAGCCTATCCCAACCTATATATTTATTCCACTCCATACACTTCAATGAAACACGGGGGGAGTGTGGGTGGTTACTTTTCCTGAGATGGTGAGAGGACATTCGTAGTAGAAGAAAGGTCTTTTCAGGTCAGTATGTCCCCAGATTCCTTATTCCTTAGGCTTCTAAGGGCCTTTGCTAATTTAGGATACCAGGAGCCTAAGCAAGTGTCATTTTTCCAGTTGAGATTTTTGCAGGACAGATTTTCATATTCTTGATCAGCAAATGGTGCTCTCCCCATCCCTGCAAGCTTCCTAACTAGCCTTCTTGTATATAGTGCTCTATCCCCTGTGTGTTAATGATGATCTAGCAACAGCAGGCAAGTTCTAAATGGAAGTAATAGTGTGTGAAAAAGCCTGGAAGAGAGACCTGGAAAGTTCTGCTTCTTGGTGAATATTATTTAATATGGGAAGAATGAGGTAATGAAGTGCTTTGAATGAAGTAATGAACCCCTTTATCAGTCTGTCTGTCTATCTATCCATCCATCTAACTATTTATCTAGATATTTATTTGTACTTCACTCAGGGAAAATATACAGAAAGACCTTAGTTAGAAACCTGGGATTTGGAGACTTTGGAAGGATATATCTTGTATCTGCTTTCCTCCTCATATAAAAAGATGAGAGCTTTGTTTTGAAACTATGGCATTCTTGTGAAGGACTGTAGGGTTTAAAATACACATTTCGCTTCCCACAATAATTGTTTCCTTTATTTTTTACTGAAAAAAAGTTTGCAAAGGTTCATATATTGGCATGCCAAGTCAAATCATGCCACTTTCCAGGCCTCACTGTATTTCCTCTTCAGTTAGACTTTAAAAGTTTAAATATTCAGCTTTACAACTATCATGCGAAAATATTAACCATTAAAAATGACTGTGGGACCATACATTGCCAAAGGTGGAAATAATCCTGCTACGGGTGGCATGGAGCTGACAATGTACAGATAATAAAGATAATAAATTTCACTTAAAAAAGAAAGCGTTCTGTAAGGCGAAACATTTCTGCAAATACTGCAAATGAACTACAGCAAGCCTCACAGACAAAGGAAAGTACTTTGAAATAATTTCACCCAAACTACTGCAATAGATTACCAATTATCTTTAGTTTACAAGGCTACTTTATGAAGGGGAAGGTCCTATCTAATCATGCAAATGTCCCAGATACTGTGCAGTCCACTTTGACGTATTTACTACCAAGAGATGCCAAACATCTCCAGAACACAAATCTCTTACGGGATACCAGCCTCCATAATACTTTCTAAACAATCCATAAATAATTCTCATGTGAAAAGTTATGGGCAAAACCGACCCTGATGGAAATTTCAGCTGCAGAAAGTTTGCCACAAGAAAACCTCGGTGGCTTTCAAAGGAGAATATTTTGTAAGGCTCGTTTAGCCTGAAAGGTAAAGAAGACTGTGCTCAGAGCGAGGACTGTGTAGGACAACTGGGAAGAGGGCAACAAGCAGGGATTCTCACCATTTCGCCTCCTGAGGAATTCACTAACAGCTAGAGGACCCCTGCACGCACTGGGATACACCAGAGTGGGAGGAAGAAATCTCAGCTGCCCCATCCTCAGATGTTCTTGTTGGACACAAAAGATCTTCACGGAGACAGGAGCAATTTTCAGGTCATTGTGCTGAATAAAATTTTTTTTGCCACTTTATCCAATTTTAATTAAGGCATAAATAAGGCTCTTCTACCCTGTTTTCTGGAATGGCTGTTTTTGTTGGGTATTTAAAACTTTATTCACACAACTACATTGCTGACCTGTAACTTAGCACTAGACCTGGAGGACAACTGAACTGATTTTCAGCTAATTGCTTCTATTCAATATGTAGTCTTTCATATCTAAAATGTCAAAATGTTTTGTCATTCTTCTTACAATTTTTTTATGGAGTGAATTTATACAAAAAGTAACTAATTCTTTATGCTTAAAAATTACTAAATTTTACCTTCAGGATCAATAAACCCCCAAACCCAATTTTCAATTTCTTTGGAATTAGTCTCTTCCCATCCCCAACAGAAACCTTGATACTTTAATAGTTTTTCCTCTGGAAAACACACACCTACACTTTCTCTTTCAAATGTCATGTTATTTTGGGACATAGCTTCTCTTGAATAATATTATTCACTAGTACATGATATACTTTTTAAGAAAAGAAAAAGAATCCAAATAATTTTCTTAGAAGAGTGCTAATATATTTTATTTTTAACAAACTAACAAACAAAAAAGTCCATAGCTTACTTATGAAGGGAAAGTATCCGAAATACTTACTGCTATATACTGTGTATATAGCAGGTTCAATATATTGCTTTTCTCCTGTTACAGGTTAGGCCATCTTTGATAAATTCATCTACCATGGGCTGCATGAATTCTTCTGAATTCAGAAAACTTTCATTTGGAGGTATGATTCCTGTTTCTTCATGTCTTTTAGCTTTTCACCTGGCTTTCCTGAAATAATCAGTTTAAAAATATCATTGTAATTTTTTTCCTCAAGAAAAATATTCTCTTACCAGTATAGCACATATTTCAGATTTTTGCATTTTCAGAATTTTTTTTCACAAAGCAATGTTAATTTCAAGTCTTAAAAAAAATAGATGAAAAATTGTATTTATTTGGTGATATCTGTCTTTCTGTTGCTGTTTTTATTTTCCCACTACCATCCTACTTATTTCCACTTAATTTTAGTCAAGCACATAACACAGAACAGAGGGCAGAAGAAATATTTTTGGCTGAAGACAGTGGAGTAAATCACAGCTCTTGTGAGGAAATGTCATGAATATCTATGTAGAACAGACAGGACTTAGATTTTACGAGAAGGAGATAGAGAGAAAAGTGCAATGACTCAATTTATCTACATCTGAATGATAAAGAACTGACTGAACCCTTCTGGTATTGAAATCTATGCTTTTAGAGAGAGTATTTTTAATTTTTTAAGATAGTATTTTGGTCACTAAACCATTTATAATTCATAAGGTCAGAAGGAACCATTGCAGTGATATAGTTTGACCTACACAGCACAGACAATAGGGCTCCCTAAATTAATTCCCACTCAAAAAAGAGTGTATCTTTTAGAAACATAACTTACTTTAATTTGAACACATGTTGATGGAGAACCCACAACTCTAGTAAGCTGTTACAAGATTTTTGTTGCTTCGACTCTTGAAAAACACATACATTTTTGCCTCATTGACATAAGGCTGTCTTGAACTTCTGTCCAGTGGTTCTTGTCTTACCTTTCTTGAGTACTGAAGCATTTATTATGAATATCCCATTACTCTTGTAAATACCTATGAACTGGTTGAGTCACACCTTAAATTTCTCTTTTAATAAACTCATAGACTGTGTGCAGAAAGCATTTCCCATTCCTTTATTTCTCATGGCTCTTCCTATATTTTCCTACCAAGGTAATAATTTTTATTTCTCTGCTTATATCTATGTTACCAAAAAGTATTTTCAATCCTCTGTAACTTTTATTAATAAAGAAAGACAACAAGTGATAACTGTGCAGGCAGACACAGAGTATTCGGGAAACTAGCACTTTTTTGCGCATGGCATCTGCTGTGTCATAACAGTGGTATTTGCCATTGTAGTTTCCTAATGGTTTACATCTTAATGCTTATGGAACATTCTGAAATTGAAAAGTCTGGTGTGATAACTGGTATGGCGTACTCTTCAGGAACTGGGAAATAAAGGTATGCGATGTATTGACTCCTCTCAGTCCTACACTGGCTTCTCTTCTTGGCTTTTGATGTGGGTTAGAGAGTTGGGGTTTTTCCCCCCATATGGTGGGAAGGAGACTATATAGCACACGTTTAGTTTAGGTGCCTGGAATACACTTTTTTTGTAGATGATGCCCATTCAAGACTCCCCTGCTATTTGGACAGATGGCTGACTTCTTGAGGAAATGGTTCGGTTTTTCCTTATCCACACGGGGAAAGGACATCGTGTTCTTTCCCAAGGGCAGCGAGTGAGGACTGGGAACCCTCCACCCTGCGTACAGTGCTCTGCAGAGGGGAGGGCATCCAGTGTTTTCATGAGCTGAAGGAAAGTCTGCGAAAAATGAGGGAACAGAACAGCTGAGACGCTATCACCATCCCAGATACTTCACTAAGCTGGATAATTTGTCCGTCACAAGACAAGTCCGACTTAGGGAGGGGATTAGTGTAGCTAATGCTATAGACACTACTCGCTGAAACATCTTCTGTGTAATCACTGTATTGTTTTTTCCCTCCCTGTAGCGAGGTGCCGGAGAGGTCCAGCTCTCTCTGCGCTGTCCTCACAGAGCTTCCCGATGGCCCGTGCCGCACCAGATCCTACAGGAACTGGACCCGTCTTAAAAAAGACATGCACAAAAGCAAACCAACCCCCCTCCCAACTGTTTTCGCTTTTCAGTGCAAATAACAGCGAGCACCACCCTGATTTCATACCCGTTTCTTTAATGACTTCCTTGGGAAAGGAGATTTAATTCACTGTAGCATCATACCTGAAAGCCATTTGCCTACTTGATTCATCTGTCGAGCCTACATGTGGGTCTGTGCTGCAGCTGGAAAGCTCTCCTTCCTTCTCAGTGTTCGAGAAAGAGTCCTACTCCTTATGTCAGTGGCTTTTGCCTTGTTATACACAGGGTAACTCTGGCACTGTATTCTCTTTATCTGGTTTCCAGCAATATGTCCATCACTGTAGTAGCTCAAAAGCTCCTTTTCCACCACGCCAGGCAGAAAACTCGTACGTTAAGAAAATAGATGTATATGTCTGTATGTATGCTGCTGATGTTCAGCACTTGTGCTTTTCAAAAACACCTTGAGTTAATAGTATGCTATACATAACCGCTCATTCTTATTCTGTATGAGTGAGTCTTTGTTCCCTGAATTTGCCATGGGCATTCTGGTGTTTCAACTTTATCTCTGACATATCACTAAGATCATGTTCTTTTGCTGGCAGGTTTAAAAAAATAAAAACAACCCACAAACCAAAAGCAGAAAAACCCCTAACATATGTAACCCCCTCATCTGTTTTAACATAAGCACGCGAATTACATTTTTAATGTTCATCAAGAATTTTGCCAGTTCCAGATCTGTAACATTTTAGTAGGTTAAATATTGTTTGTTCATTTAATTGTCCTATGTGCACTACTGCATGCTCTTAACTTTTTAACTAAAAAAAATAGCAAATGTGTTGGTTTTACACTGGTTCCGGGACACTACCTAATGCTCATAGTTTTCTCCTTGGATTTCTCTTGCGTTCTTTTGGATCTCTTTGAAGTGAGTAGAATGGTTTTAATGTTGACCCAAACTGCGTTGGTTACAGGAGATAAGAAAAACATTTTAATATAAATAGTGCATAGACAGAGATGATAAAGACAATTTCAGGCATATAGAAAAGGCAGACAAGGAAACTGAAATCAAGCAATTTCTGCTTGGGTCTGGTAGATGACTGATTTCACACGCTTTTCAGCATAGGAATGTGGATGTTCATGAAAACTTGATCAAGAGCCATATCCAAAAGAGCATTTGCATATCTGAAATAGAGTGTACAAAGATTTTAAAGGCCTACATCCAAGACTGTCATCCAAAACTTCCTTTGTTCAGACATACTTAAGCCTGCAAGCACCGCTGAACTTCAGCGCTCCTTCGTAGGGGGAAAACAAGTTAGCTGTGAGAATCTGACGACCTCGTCACAGTGAGCTGTAGGGACAGGCGCCGTGCACCTCCTCCTGCTGCCAACGGTGTTAAAGTCCCACCGGTCCCAGGAGTACGTCTGTGCCTTGTCACACTCAATGGCTCATAATTACCTGCACGGTAGAAAATCATTACATAAATGAGACTGTATGTGTATCGCTTACTGTCACGAAGAACTGCACAAAATGGTAAGGAAGACTGAAAGTGTATTTTTATGTTATAGTTGATACTTGTATTAACACTTTGAGAGGCTGCATTCAGCAATTATTGGCGATGTTGAGTAAGAGCAAGTAGAGCAGACTCCAGAAGCTAAGGGGTTTGAGTAAAACCAGTTCAAACTAAGTGCGTGCTCCATTGTCTAAGGAAGCAGTGGAGCGAATAGGTTATATTCAATAAAACATTTGGTACTGAGTATAGGATGTACAGAATTAAAGTACTACTGGATTCAGATTAAATGTGAATAAACTGCTGTTACAAGGACAAGTGTTTAAAGTAATATATAAACTGCCCAGTGTCAGCTTATGTAGTCTAAAAGTTAGTTTTCACGCTGACCCTATTTAATTGTTTCATTGCTGGTTTGGATGAGAACGGGGTGAGATAGAGTTGAGATTTGTAACTGATCGTGGTTTAATGTAAACAACAAACTATGGTGGTTTGTTGTTTTTTTTTCTGGAAGTTTTCTAGCTGTTTCTAGATTTGTGATCTTAGGGAAGTCCACAAACCATGCGGATCCAAAACCATAATTCATTTGGCTTTATCTTGTGCTGGGCATTCCCTGGAAGCTGGCAACCCTCAGTCCTGGGGACCCAAAGCATTCCAGCATCCCCTTCCCTGCAGAAAGTGGACTTCAGTCTCTGATTTTCTGCATGGCTCCTCCACGTCATCCTGGTTGACATGTTTATTTGCAGCAGATGAAGGAAGAACGTATTTGGCAAGGTCATCATGATTACAAGTTGGTTCCTGCATTTCCAGTTGCAGAAACGTCCCTACTGTCAAGAGGTTGTCCTGGACCTCTTCGTTCTGGGATTTCTCCTGCAGTTACTGCCCGGGTACAGGGGACCGCAAAGGGAGAATTTAACTAAGGGAATCCATAGCGGTCTTGCACATTTGTTTCACTTGGATTTAAAACTCATTCCTTTGCCATATAGCCAGCACTAGGCAGATTCTGTCCAGGGGTGGTCATTTATCGTCTAATGCAGCAAATTTCCAACAATTACTTTCTGCTTGGTTGCTTTTCTCTGTCCCATTCTAACCAAGAGATAAAGTTACTTATGCATTTAAAAGGAGGCATATTTATTTTTCCTTTTTTTCTTTTTTTCTTCCACATAGTTTTTTTCTCATGGGTCAGGGAAGGGAAGGGAAGGGAAGGGAAGGTTTGGGTCTAGAAAAATACTTAGTATGTAGGCAAGACTGCCACTGATTTTACTATTCTTGTTTCTCAAAATGGAGAATTATAATGAAGAAAAAGCATACATGGCAACATTAAAGGCTTCTATCAGAGCTGTGTGTATTCAATGTGGCAGTACGTACTGGAGTTACATGAGGCCTTGTCTGCCATCTCACAACTCCTGACAGCATTGCATATTTGTTTTTTAGTGGAAATTCTGAAAACTTGTGAAATCTGGTATTTGCGCATTTTTTGCCTCTGCTGCTAAGTCATTATTGTCTCATCTCTCAGAAAATGTATCATCCAATTTTAGAAGCAGACTTCATATCCATTGTTCGGAAGAGGGATAGACAGTTTTGATTGCATTTTGTGTTATAAACAGCAAACTCACTATAGAAATGGCTGGACTTATTGCACTGAAAAACCCCTCTACGCTGAGGGCACTGTTTGCACGAAAAGCCTTCTGCACGTAAAGTCAAAGTTTCTACGATTGGGAACTGCACAGTAGTAGTAGTTAGGGCTTTATTACTTAGTTCTAATTTGTATTGATGGCCTAAAAAAAGTAGCATGCTTTGCAGTTCTATGAAAGAAAAGATTATAAATGGAGATTAATTATAATTTTGCTAGCTCAGTACTTGTAAAACTAAAGCAATTTATATTCTTTCTCTTAATGATCTCCATTCCTGATTGCAGTAATGTAATCTAATTGTGATTATGATAGTATCTGAATCATGTGGGCCTCTATGTGATTGGAACTACTCTTTGCATTAAAAAGTAATTTTGGAGTAATGATGAAAAGTTACTGTGGAAAATTGGCAAGTAATATATTTTACTCTGTATCTTAAGTTTCTGCTTTCATTTTTGATTATATCTTATAGCAAGGATAAGTATGATACTATATCAAGGATTTATTACATCAAAGACTTATCAATGATAACTATGAGTATCAAGGATAAGCATGATATTATTGGAATAACACAGATATGGTTGAGGCAAGAAATTGAGGTTTTGAGATACTAGTCTGGGGTTTGTGGAGGGAAAGACTAGATGGAGGAGGAGCCGTATCAGTATTCCTGGGAGATGAGTGTCTTCAGAGAGAAATGCTGCAAGTATTTTGGCTGACATAGCAATGTCAATTCTGATAAAAGTTAAACACAATAAAGGTAGTCAGGTGGTTTTCTGAATGATTCTTTGAACTTCTAGGTCTTTGCTTACAGATGAGAGAGGCCTTCAAGAGCGCCAGAACTTTGATAAAGATGGCTTTTAATTACTCCGTTATTGACTGCAATAAGGTAAAACTAGGGAGGGAATACTCATGTCTGTAAAGCTAACATAGGATTGCCTCTAGTTTCTTGTGTGCTTTATTGAATTGTCTTTCAGAAACTATTTTAATTAATTCAAGGATTTGAGCCAAGGTTAATAAAGGGTGTTGAACTGGAGAGGTATGAAAGATCCAGTGGTCTCGACATCATTTGATTTAAAATATTTGTTGAGTAGTAAAAAGCAATGCAAGCCTTATGGCATGCTGACTTTGAGGGAATGCAAAGTGTGCTAAGGAATTTTTATCAGGATTTTATTATAATGTATGGTAAATCTACTGAAGAAAATTGGAATATATTTCAGAAACAGTTGGAGGACATTTGAAATTCATCCTGGTTTAAGTCTAAAGAAGGATAAAGGTAACAATGCCCAATGTGGCTAAGTAGGGTTGTATAGTAAGGAGTAAGATAAGCAATAAGCACAAGGTGTTGAAAAAAATATACAAAATCTGGTAAGGTGGAGCAGTTGAAAGGCTATATAAAATAAGCAGAAGCAAACTGAAAGGCTAATTAGCAAAGCAAAAAGGAAATACTGAACGCTAACTGCAGAAAAAATATTTGAGATGATAATAACATCCTGTGAATATATTCCAGAAAATTGAAAGGAAAAATAGATCCACAAATCATGATAGTGTGGACAAAGACATTACGGATTTGTTTAGCAGGTTTTATTTTTGTGTGTGAATACACAGATGCAGATGGATGGGTGGATGGATGGGCAGATGGAGAGCTGTTGAACAAAGGAGGAGAATTTTGCTTTAATATTGCAATGTGCATCCTCACCTGAAGACCTGACAAACGTGACATATATCACAATATTCATTTCATAATCATTTAATCTGACCTGATTGGTAATATGGGATGCAAAAAATCTGATTTCAAAGAGTCAAGCAATCTTTAAAGAAAACCAGACCTATTGATAGCGTTCATTATGGCCAATACCCACAAAACTCGACAGGGTAGCCCATAACTCCGAAGGGAAAGTGGGAGCAGAAGGGGGTGTGCAGCAAGTGTGGGTATATCTCAGAAATCCGAGGTAACTTAATCTCATAACTGGTCGAGTCTTGTATTCTTTACTCCTGGGAGTATATCTGAGCCAGGGCTGTGCCACCGTCGGTGCCCTTTCTAACCCAAAGTCATCAGAAGCGAAGCACCAAGAGGTCTGGCTCCACACGTACGTCCTGGCTGGGCTGCAGTTTCCTCCCCTGCAGCACAGCATGCAGTTAAAAAAAAAAAAAAAAAAATTACTTATGACAAGCTGTAAATCTTCATTGTCCCTTTTTACTTCCAGAGGGGGTTCCAGCACTCCCCTCACAAGTTAAAAAGAGCTCGGCTCTCTCATGACTTCTGTTTCAAACTTGTAATTTCTCCTAGCTGCTGTTTGCGCCTGCTAATGGTTTGCATAGCAAAGTTTGGGCTAACCTACAGCTTTAGCTTGGCTGGCAATAATAAATGCATACGAGAATTGTTTTCTTCAGAATGTCTATTGCTTTTCAGAAGTGGTTTTTTTAATAGCCAGTATTATTGTGAATTCCCCCATGATGCAGTGATTTTTGCTCCCCCTGCTGTCACTACAGCAGCAAATTAACCAATCCTTTTGCCCACCGCGAATGTGTATTGATAATGTTGATGCACAGGATATTTTTGTTAAAAACAAACACTTGCAGCAAAGGGAGGAGGGAGCCATACGGTATTTAAGAAAAGCCAGCCCAGGGAATATTCCATATTTTAGACCCCAATGGCAGCATGTGCTGAGCGACAAGTCGACAAAAATCGATCAAGTGGAAAGATTATTTGCTCTTCTAAAAGACTACTCCAAACAAGAGAGAGTTACCAAAAAAATAAATAAGGGGTTATATTACTAACCCTCTTTGTGTCTGAGAACGCTTAAATGCATGCCTTGGAATAACTCGGAAATACCGCACTGAAATTATTGCTTTAGACCGAGCCCCTTTCAGAGGTGTTTCTGTAACAAGCTTTTCTTTGCTTTCCAGTGATCTATCTGCTGCCAGCTCCTTCCTTCAAAATTAATTTTATTTACCTGCTGGGGTTCTGAAACGCTCAGAGAGACACTCGAGAGGCTGCGTGATGGTACCGGGGCCGGGAGGTGCCGCCTCTGCCTCCGCTTGCCTTTGGGCAGCGCCAAGGTGGTCCCCAGGAACCGAATTTTCGGGAGTTGAAGCCTCACTCTGCAAAGCAGTTTTCAGTTACTCCAATTAGCAATCAATTTTGCTGCAACCACGTATGTCAGTGGCTATTTAAAGAATGGAATACCTATCTGAAACATACTACTCCCTTCTCTTTTTTCTCATACCAACAGCTGAAAATCTTCCCTTTATTCTCTTGGCACCGTAACTTTCCCCGCCTGTGACTGACTACCCGTCTGCTGATTTTTTGGAGGGTGGATGGGGTATTGCAAGGAATCATTCACACGGCGTGCAGTGGAAACCACGGGTGGAAATGGTACCCGGGTGCAGAACATCACCGGGGCACGGTGTCCCCTTGTCCGGAGCGGAGGCGAAAAAAAAGAAGTAAAAAAAAGGAAATATCGGGCTAGAAGGCTTCCGAAAGGAGGCAGGGAGGCCAGCAGGAAGGTTTCTCCGGCGGAGGGCCAGTTTCTCAGCAACGCGGCCCTCCCGAGGCGTCGGGAGTCGGGGGCCCCTTGCCCCCGTGAAGGAAGTTCCTCGGGTGCCTGTTAGACATTGAGCGCTTTGTGAGGGGCTGCGGGGCCGGCCGGCTGTCTGCCCGCTCCCTTAAGGGAACTTGACAGATCTTAAAAAAAAAAAAAAGAAAAAAAAAAATCAATTTTAAGCTCACATGCCCCAGTGGGTGCCAAAGCCACTTCAGAGAGGCTGAGAGATGGCTGAGTCGACAGGATTTGACTTCCTGAGGTAGAAAGGTGACAAACTCCATCATGAGAAAGGGGCAGCTTAGGGCCTCCGAGGCCGAACCTGCTCCCAGGATCCGGGGCCCGGCGTTGTATTGAACCTATTTATCTCTTTCATGGGCCCAAGGTACCACGGGGAAAGAAAAGTTGTTCAAAAAAACGCTGGCAGAATTCAAGGGTGTAAATGATGAATTACTTTTCATCAGCTGAAAGGAAACATACTCCGGAACAATACTGAAAGGGAGCAGGAGCATCTGACCTTCTGCTTCAGAGCAGCCAATATCTTCATTCAAGAAGACAACCATGAAATTACACAGAAAATGGGATTGTCATGAACAGCCCCTTGAAATCTCAGTATACAGTCATTACTGCATGGGAAAAAGCCTTCATCCACACATCATAACTTGTAACAGACAAGGGGGGAAAAAAACCCACCCTGAAAACGGGCCTTGGAGTTACTAGTAGGAATGCAGAAAATATTTGTTGATTCAAACTTTTCCCCTCTAGTCTCCCAAATCATTGTAAACAGACATAACAATGTTCTAACTCCATAGTAGTACTGGCTTTCTGGCCACAGACAGCTCGTTGGAGCTGTTTTGTAAATCAAAAGAAAGGAAGAGAGGGGGAAAGCCAATCTATCACTTTATTTATATTATCTGTCTTTGGTGAATGATTTATCATTTAAGTGCTTTGAGAAGAGAGTCCAGAAACCGTTGTCCAATTAGTGCTGCCCTCTTAAACCGCATACTATAAATATTCGTAATTATCAGAATCACAAAACAATGTTCATCAGAGCTTCATATTCAGGGTAACAACTTATTTTCTGGGTTTGCCTAGCAAAGTTTATATTTATCCAAATTAGGCAGAGAATAGAAAGCAAACACGAGGCTGTTGGTTTATTTGAGAATGAAAGCAATCACAGAGAATGAGAAGCCAGGAATATGGGGATAAAAATAACACATTTAACTGTTTCTTTCTTTATTCTTGCAGATTTCTACATTGACTTTAATTAAGCTAGCCCTGGGCTAGTGGGCACGGAGAGGTTTGGGTTTTTTTATTCTTTTTTTATTTTTTTAATTCCTCATTAGGCTGTTTTTTCCTTAGCTCTTGTGGCTTTAATGACTAGTCCCATTAAATAGGTCAATGGGCTTCTTTTATTTCAAGTTTTATATAGACTCATATTCCACTGAATCTTAAACACTGAATACCCAAAGTCTTTCTAGGCATACTTCTTCACTCCTGCAGATAAAGACGCGTTCCTCTCTCTTTTCCTTTCTCTCTGCAGCAGCTGACCTTTCATTGAAAACGTAACTGGGGAACGCTCGGGAAAGCTGACACCAGCCTGGGCCAGCCACGTCCAAAAATACCATCCAGCTAAGTGCTTGGCCGAGCTTTGCAACCTGTGGGCAGCGGCAAGGAGGAGGAAGAGGAGCCAAGGCACTCTGCATACCCTTGGACCGCCTTCCCTGCCCTTTCCCCCTCTGGCTGGGTAACGCTGTTGGTGGGACTGGCACATGATGTATACGGTCAACCCATGTAGTTGGCTATTTGGACAGCCAACCCGAAGAGTGTGGGAGTCTGAGTTGAGTATGAGTGGTGCACAAAAAGGCTGCGATCCGAGGAGCAGGATCTCGGGGGTATCTCCCGTGCTCCCCGCTCCCATGGGAGGGATACTGCCCTGGGGGGCTGGACCAGCCCTTTGCAGGGCGCAGGGACTCAGACTGATGGAAAGAGAAATATGAAAGGGAAGCTGCCTTGCGAGGGAGTCAAAAAGACTAGTTACTTAGGAAAAAGAAAGAAAAAGAAAAATCTTGGGGTTTTGAGTGGGGAAAAAAACCCAAACAAACTGTGAATTAATGAGATTTATTTATTCAGCGCCAGGAGTGAGAATGTTTTTTACGTGACTTTGCCTGATGGTCAGTCTAGACCATAACTTTATGCTCCAACATTGCACATGAGATGCTCCTACCTCCATTTCTGCTTTTCAAGCAGCAAACAGCAGCAGGCCAGTGTCTCGTACATGCTTCTGTAACCCTACAATACAAATTACTGTGCACAGGTGGTTTGGAAACAGTCATTTCTTCTAGGTGGTATGGATACTTAGAGAACTGCTGTACCCTACTCTTCTGCCCAGGGTTCTGCATGAAGTACCTTCTCCTGAGACATGAGGTTGGTGCCATCGGTTCCTCTGCAGCGAGTTGGGGCTCTTTGCTTGTGAATACTTCACACCTGGAAGAGAGAAGCAACACTATTGACTTCTCTGAATGCTTCCAGCCTTACCTGAGTTGCTGCACCACAGGCATATTGGTCCAGCAAACACCATATACTGGGAATTAATTCTCTTCCTCTTCTCCTGAATCTTTATCAGGTCCTTGACACACATTTTTGTCATTCAGTCTTTTAGTAAAGTAGCCCATTCTAGCACCAGATCATGCTGCACAAAATGTTCAATGGCACTAATGTGTCAGGGAAAAAATCTGTCAGAAAGGTGCGTACAAACGGGGAAAAATTGTGATCTTCAGTGGTTGCCACAGGTAGAGACACAGCAATTGCAGTGCAATGTGCAGCAAATTAGGTGACTGTGTGCTATTTTAAGATTCAAATTCAGACACCCCTTCAGAAACAATTTGAGCCATGTTATTTTAAGTGCAAGCTGGGCTAAAAATAATCTGAGTCTCAACTTGTACCTCCTAAGCATGTACTCAAGACATCTAAATTGGGTATGAATCAGCCCATGTGAGTTGTAAATCCCAATCTAGAGGTGTCTGCGTGTCTCTGCTGCCCCTGAAAGGAGCCCATGGAGACATTGCTCCCCAGCCCAGTGCCTCAAGCAAGAGGAGATGAATCTTATCGTCTAGCTGCAATTTGTAGAGTAATTAGGACCTTGACTGTGACAACCTATAGCCTGTCAGCAGTCGTGGTTTAGCTCATAGTTAAAATGCCAGTGGCAACTATATTGCAGCTATTCTAAATATATCCATATTTTAACTAGATGAGGTGATATGTGTGTTTGCGGAGATTTGTTTAGATATACAGGGTAGTGTGAAAGGACTCTTTAAAGTGGGATTGAATCCATTTTATTGTCTGAAAGGTGATTTTGATTGCCTTTTCCTCCTTTAGATCTGAATGGTGATGAGACCAGCTTTCCTGCAACGGGAAAGCAGGGAACCCTCAAAGTATAACCAAGGAGTGGCAGCGGGGTATGGTGAGTACAAACCTGTCACACGCTCTATTCCACAGCAAAGGATGCCTTTTATTCAGATTTAACAGATTAGGCGGGTATAGCTAATCAAGCAAGTTGACCACTGAGCAATCTTTAATGCTTTAATAAACTGACCTCAAACTACACAAAATCTGTGCAGCTGAAATTTAGAGTCTTATTATATACATAGCTTTTTTGTAACTTGCATATGTTTCAGCACACTGTTAAGGAGTTGTCATTATCCTAATTATAATTAAGTCACTTGAAATAAATTTGGAGATAGTAAACAGCATAAAAATACCTAAATAGGGAGCTGGTCCATTGATTTTATGGCTAAGTCATCACCTTATGTATAAATGATTCTCAGATGCCACAATTGATAAACAATACCTTTAATTCAGCAGTCAAAATGCTGCTATTAAAGTGGAAAACTGATTGGAAAAAAAACCACTAATGTGAATACCTCTGTTTCTAAGCAGAGTACCATATACCATTGAACCATGTAAGCCAATCCGAAGGTAGATTGAACTTTTGGCATACAGATCAGTGTTATAGATGAGAAATTTTCTTCTGGTTGGGAAATGCTCAGTTGCTCCTTCTGGAGCGGGGAGTTTTCTATCCAGATCAGAATTTCTAAAGTATTAGGCACCAGAGAGGCAATTAATGGGATTTTCAAAAGTGTCTGGGCACTGGATGCCAATCGAGTTTCTAGGTGATTTTACAAATGATGTCTAGAACCCATCTGCATCCTTTGGCACCCAGATACCTTCAAAATGTCGGCTTTAGATGTCTGCCTTGATTCGTGATGGATATAGTCTGTAGCACAACTAATTGTGACTGACAGCACAAAAAGACAGGTGCAAAATTGAAGCACAGGTCTAAAGGCTTGGTCTCATGTAGCTGATGGACATTTAGTATATTTTTAATGTTTCACTTTCACTGGCTCCTTAATTAAATAAAAATATTTCAGATAGAGCCGCAGAAATCAACTTCTTTGACTGATATGAATCCTGTTTACTCTCCAACTCTGAACTCAGCAGGTTAAGTAATTGGGAGACAGAAAAGTTCCTATATTTCTATTTCCAGCTGGTGGTACACAAAAGGCAGGAAGTTATCTCATTAATGGGGCACCAGCTTTATGCAAATTATAGTAACAAAAAGGCTTCCCTTCATACTTTTCATAAATTACCTAATAAAGTAGGAATAAATGGCCATATTCAAGAGCCTTTGTTGTATTTTTAGCACAAGACTCTTTCTGTTACTGCAAATATGACTAAATGTGCCTTGTTCAAAAGGGGTGTTTATGAAATAAGGCCACTCAAAAGCTTTTATTCCTTAACAGCCTTCAGTTACTTTTATGGCACAAAATTAACATAATTAGTCACAGAGAATAGATGACATAAGCAGCGTGCCATGCACAAAAGGGGAAACCAGTATCTAAGGAAGGTATTTTGAGAGATCAAAAATTTTCAAAGTGCTCAATACTAGAAGGTCCTTTTTATTTGTGCACAGCCTTAAGATACTTTCTTACTCCGTGAAATTCACATAATGAGATGCAGCAGACAGATGACATTAGCGATGAGCCATTAGAAAGAGGTCAGTTTCCTCTGAAAGATAGTCACTGTTCCTGCTCGTCATTAATTTGCAGCTTCAAAGCAGTGAGCATATGATAGTCTGGCATGTTAAGCAAGTTGCAGTTATCTTTAAATAACCATTTTTTTCCAGTTATTAGAAGCTAAAGTTTTTAAACTTCTGACTGAAAGCAAAATTAAAGCACGCAGCAGTGTAAAAAGGCTATGGAGAGATTAGAAAAAGGAAATCAAATATGTTTTATAAATGAAGTTAGCTTTTCCCCAGGGAAAGGCTGCCTTAACTTTTAGTTCAAGAATTTGGAGTTGCATATAGACCTCATAGACTTGATTGCTTACTGGTAGATGAGAGAAAAAAACTATTTTTAGCTGTTATCTTCTTCTTGATTAACATGCCCTGATCTAAAGGGCAGAAATGTACAACTATGTAAATAACACTGCAGCCCAGAAACAAAGATATCCTAGACGCTTGAACAAGGTGAGAGAAGATAAGATGATCCGCTGTGCTTATGACTTGGTGTGAACTTTGGTTACATCTCTGTTTTGGCAGTGAAATATATTTGGATATTAAAAAAAGCTGGGGAGACTTGGATTGTGTCTTTTCTATAAAAGATTAGGGAGTAAGCAGAAGTGTAGTGCAGTAGGCAACTCCAATGCGTAGCACTGAAATCTTGGTATAAAAAGACTTGTCACTACTCCAAATAATGTCACATGTCCAAGCTGGTACTAACAAACGCTCTTGTTTTATAATAAATATCCTTTCATTTCTACTCTTCACTTCATACTTAATGCTGAAGCTATGTCACGGGTGATGCCTCAGAAAGATCCCAGTTTAAGCAACCCAGTCTGGTTGTTCAAGGCCAGACTTAGTCATGCTGCCTGGGCGATGCAGAGCAGAAGACAGCATTGCTAATGGATTTACACTATGCCAGGGTTACCAGAGTTAACCCAGGTTTGAGGAAATAATAATCTGCCCTATAAACGTTATCATTAACGAGAGTCTTTTTGCTTAATTCAGTGGACTTTGGGATCATCCATCACCATGATCACGTAAGTCACCCGAATTAAGAGCGTGGTTTCCCTGCTTTCTCTGTCACCCTTCTGCAGAGGGAGACCCCAGCCCACGTCTACGCTACTCATCTCAATCCCCCAGGTGCATGCTTGGCACACACCTACCCATCCCTGCACCGTCAGCACCATCCCTGGCACAGCTTTGGCCAGGAACAAGATTTCTTCCACAACGCAGACACCGCACTGCTCTTAGGGAGGCCAGGCAGCCATAGAGATGTGATCCATACCATGTCCCTTGCCCTCAGAGCCAGGCAAGAGGTCCTGCCTTGCTTAATTATAAACTGATTGAGGTAGACCCCCTGGGATCCACCCATGCCCAGCCACCCATTAGCAGAGCGTCCCTTTTCCAGCCCATGGCAGGCCAGGCCAAGCCTTGTAGGCATCTAGCATAGGTAACACTGTTAAACATCTGAACTAGGATGGGATGAAGCTGAGCTTGAGTTCCTATGGAAAATCAGCTAACCGCACAAGCCCGGGGGCTATCATTCATCTGTGGTGTTTTAATTTGGACTGGACTTTCATTCTGCACAGTGATTTACTTGGGTTGAAGCTGGGTTCACTGAGCGAGAAGTGCAGGATGTTTTACAGCCTGGCTGTGGGCTAGGCTGCTTTGAAACTCATTTAGAACTACCAGTAATGCTATGGTTTTTTTCAGACAGTTGGAGCTGGTTACGGATGTATCATAACCGGTTGCACAGCAGATGCATCTGAATTTTGGATTCAGAATCGAATCAGGTGTAAATTCCCCTGAACCCTTGGGATACCCCAATTTGATGTCTCAGCCTGGTTTCCTAGGAGCACTTCCAGTGCTACCCTGCTAATTTAAAGAGCTCTAGCTGATTTAAATCGGTGCTTCCAGTTGCACATGTATCTAATGCCAGCACTGCTTCAAAACAACTTATTTACTGATAGAGTTTTTATCAACATGGGATTACCAATATTTTTAAGAAGAGAAACTTTTACGTACTGAGCCTCTGGAGTCCTGCCTCTGAAAGTCCTGGTTTCAAAGGAGACCATCCCTTTCTGGTGCTTCGCGTCAGCACTGGGGTCCTCACTCCCCAAGGTGGAGTGTTTCTGAACTCGCAAACATTCCCATTGCAAGGGGAAATGCAAACAGCTGAAAATTTAGGAAACAACTTGTAAAATAGACACGCACAGTTAAGATCAAGATGATAAAATAAATAGAAGGTTAAAACCCAAGCAATCCTTCTCCCCCTCTTTCCTACAGAGAAAGACTTACATTTAGGACAGTGCTCTCCCTCATTTTGTAAGAACGCTCCTTGAGTTTGTTTTGCTGCATTTTTTAATGGTTATTTAGATAGGGAGCAACATTTGTGGACTGCACTTGTATGGCACATTAGAAAAAAGAATCCATTTATTACATAAAGAGCAAAGGGAGACTGGACAGATGTTATTATATTAATCCCAACCCCTGGCCCCTGCTTGCCTGGTTAACAGAGACACATAGCCATTAGTTTTGAAGTGCAGGAAATCTTCTTTTCTTTCTTGGGACAATAAACAGAACATTATCGAAACCCAAATAAGTGCTGTCGAGTTTCAATATTTAGGCCAAATTTTCAGCTGATTATCAAATTTTTTCTGCTGCAGAAAATGTGAAGTTTTAAGAAAAAACCTGAAACCAAAACCATTTTGCCTCAGAACATAAATATTTTGATTCTGAAATGTTGTTGTTTTTCCTAACGGATGCTCTTGTCCTGCTCCTGTTATGCTCTTTGTGTCATGCCCTGCAGCTGTACCACGACTCTTGCATCCTCCTGTGTCAGCTAACCAAAGCACATCATGGGGTAACCGAGCTTCTCAAATCATCTTGGGCAGAGGTGCCACAAAGTGCTGTAAGTTATTTTTGTGCGTGCTCGGTGCTGCGCACGCTTAGCACAAATTGGGCACAATCACTGCCAAAACCAGAGCCTTCCTTGTGCTCTTCTTTGGGTCTTCAAATGCTGTGTCAGGTTATCAGTGAGCAGGGACAGGGACCGGGATAAGACTCAGGACATGAATTCCTGTGTTGGCCTGTGTGCCTTTTTTATGGTGCAAGACTACAGGTGTCTTTGTAGGAAAGAGAAAACTGGGAGACCTAAATCTTAGGTGTGGAATTGTAAGTTATTAACAGACCCTTGCTAAGGCTTGCAGATGTATCAGGCTTTCACCACACATCTTCAAGGAATTACTGAAACTCATGTATTATCTTTATGTCCAAAAAGTGAAGCAATTACTGTCAGCAAATGCTGTTCTCAACTTGTCTGTGCCAAAATGGGTAAAATTGATTCCAGCTAGTTGTTCTTCTATTTTCACGTACATTGCATGCAAACTATCAAGCGGTAAGATGTGGAGATGGTCTCCTGAAGATAAGCTTATTATGCCAAGTCCAAAAAATATGGTTGGATGACTTAGGAGAAGGGAAATATGAACATTCACCAGATGAAATAAGCAGCACTGAAAGCTGATGAAATGCCACTGTGATTCTGCCAAATCAGTGAACAGGTATACATGAGTAACACGCGTCAGTGCAGAGATGTGTCAGCTGCAAACCTGTTCCAACAAACAATATACAGTGAAAAGAAAGATAGGGTGTAGGAGCAGTGTGGTCACAATGTGGAGGAAGAAGAGAAGGATTTTGCTGGTATTTGAAATGAGAACTTAATGCCTTTTAAGTGCCTTTTATTATATTTAGCCTGCTTCTTCAAGGGAAAATATGGTTTGCTTGTGATACATTTATAAAATTATTTCTGTTCCTTGCTTGTATTAACTTCTACTTTTTTCTACTTTCTCTTTTTTTATATAAAGCTTAAGTAAAGTAATATATCACTATATGTCCTTCCCAAAATGAAAGTTGTCATCAATAGGAACTTATCACTATAAAACTTCCATTTGGCTAATGTTATCTTAACGAGACATAGTATAGCCACACAGGTGTCTTCAAAAGGAGCATTAGAATTTGTCATGTAGCTTGATTCCAATATCCGAAGTGTATGAGAATTAACATCCAGGCACTCTGAAAGCCTTTCAGAGTAATGCATCTTGGTTTTGTTTTCATTGAGATGAAAAAGAAAATGGAAAAAAAAGAAAAAAAGGAAAAAAGAAAAAAAAAAGCCTTGTTTTTTCTTCACTGAAAGGTAGAAAATATCCACAGACACTTTTTACATTCTCTGAAAAATTTAGTGTAGACCAAATCCCAGCATGCTACTGATGAAGAGTTCAGGCTAGTCCTTGACATTAGATGGTAGGATAGGATTTGTGAAAGCGCTCTGCTGACCTAATAATACTCCCATTTACATCAGCAGGAGTAAATTTAATCAATGCTGAGTGTCTTTCAAAGGCTTATGCCTAAAATGTCAAAAAGATGCTACTTCAGAATATTATATTTGAGTCCGATTATGCAATTATTTTTTGTTTGGTCTTTTGTTCACTTTTTTTTTGACAGTGAAGGTGTATATAAGAGTTATAACTGAAAAGATACACTGAAGTGGAGATGTTACTGGGACTAGATTCATGCAATGACACTGGGTATTGTCAATTGCTCAGACTAGAAGTTTTCCATTTTTGTAATTTTCAAGTCCTGTGTCTGCCATTATCAATAATTTCTATAAATACCATAACACCAAAAGTAATTTTGGAAGATGGATACAAAGGGGAAGTACTGCAGAGAAAAACTGAAGGCTACAAGACTTTTCCTGAGATTCCTGTGGTAAAAGAAAACCAATGGTAAGGAAAGAAATACAACAAAAGGAGATGCTAGTAATTTCGACATGTCACATTTCAGAATAGATTATATCTGCTTTAACTAATAAGAATCTATAGGATGGAATGAGAGAATTATGAATTGGATGTTCTTGTTAAGGTCTAGTTCAGTTTAATTAAAACACGAACTCTAAAGCAATATATATGTGCATGTGTCTGTGCACACATAGCCTGGTTTATATATCAACACGCATACAAACCAATATATAAAATACAGACACCCTTGTTCATTATACCTAAACTTTTGCTTTAAATACAAAGCTTTATACATTATTTTAAACACATTTTTAACACATGTTAATAATATTCATGCTGTTGCTTTGAAAAATCTGCGAGATGTGGTTAATGAAGAGAAACTGCAGCATAAATTGCATGTAAAATATGCAATCCACAACAACATATTTTTTCTCAAGCTACAGTTTTTTACATTAAACATCTTTTAGCTTGTTTAAATTTATTCCCTATTGTTTATAAAGAGCATCATCAGCCACCACTGCTTGAAACAACTACAAGTAGTAAACCAGGCAATCTTCTTACTTTAATAAGATTCTTTGGTTAAAAATAGATTTTAAGTCTATCTCACATTAAAGGATGTAAATCCTAATGAAATTGCACAAAATGTTTCTCATTTTCAAGGTTTTTTTCCATACAACCAAACACTTTTTTTTTTTCCCTGAAGTTTCACCAAAGAAAATAGCCATAGTTTTTTTGTTGTTGGTTTGCTTTTTCCTGCTGTCACTGGACAGTCCGCTGTGCGTTGTCTGATGTGGTTTACTAAATTAGCCTCATCCGAAGGTCCAGTTCAGACATCTGCACTAGCACTCAGCAATATGTTATTTTATTAACATGTCCATGAGATTTTTCACAATATCTCACCAAAATGCCCTTTGCTGCAATTTCATTGGCCTGCTGGTTTTGCCTGTCCACAGTTGTCATGGATAACAATTAATTTCATTCCCCTTTCTTTCTTATTACATGTATTTTTATGTGCAATTTTTCCTCAGTCTCTTATTCTAAACAACAAACGATCCTAATTCCTTACCTTTTTTTTCCCCCTCAAAATTCTGGTTTTCTAGACGTTTATCATTCTCACTCTTCTCTTTTAGACTCTGTCCTGATTCTCCACAGCTTTCTTGACCTGGGTATTTGATGACTGTGTATAGTACTACAGCTGGGCCAAGTACTATTAGGCCAAGGAGTGCAGCAGGTTATTTCACATTTTTTACAGTTGTATACATATGCATGCACCCTGAGGTGTTACGTATCTTTTTTCCACAGCATCGTGACATTTAGGATTCTGATCTGTGTAACTGTCATGCAGAACTACTGCCTTAATAGAATGTCCCCCATTCTGTATTTAACATCCTCGTTACTCCTAACTAACCATAAAATTTGCATTTTTCCTTCTTTAATTAAATGTTATTTTTTAGGTCATTTCTCCAATTTGACAAGGTCTTTTGAATTCTAATCCTATTCCTTAATGTACTGGAAGTCCATCTCTGCTTGGTGTTAGAAGTACCCATTGAGGAGTTTTCAATTGCAGCTTTTACCTTTGGTGTCCAGAAAACTATTCCCTCCTTTTCATACACAAGAGATGAGTTAGTACTCAGTAATCAATCCAGGCTTTTACAGCTTAAGAGATTAGTCCACCGCAAACAATTGTTTTCCTTTATTATTTTTAGCAAAATTAGCAAAATTGCTGACAATCCCAAGACTATAATTTATGTCAGAATCCTATTGTGGTAAAACCTATAAAAACACACAGGAAGACAGGGACCCTGATTCAAATAATCTGGTGAAAAAATAGACACAACTATTGAGCATGACAAGGAACAAGTAGTGACTTACACTCATAGATCATTCTGTCAATCATATTAGCTGTATATGCAGCTTTGCAGGTCTCAATCATTTTAAAATATGTGTCAATAAATGAACACATGTTCGCCTCTGAAGCCATTCATCAGAAAGCTGATTTCTTACTGCCGCTGTGGAAGTCACAGATATTGGAAACCAGGAGAAGACAGCCTGGGACCGGACAGGACATAAATACGGAGGGGTGTAGGGAGCGGATGGATGTCATCTGCGGGGTGGCATCGCTGAAGAAGCAACGGATAATACGGAGGGAAAGGTGCAATGCTGTGAAGGCAAAGCTGGAAGAAGGGTGTAAGCATAGGCAGAAAAGGGTGGCGGACACAGGATTTATTTATGTGGGTCCTACAGAAAAGGAGAAAGAGGCAGTCCCATGGATGATAATTTCACTGAAATTTTCACTGAATTGACTTGGAAGCCTGAAAATTTAATTTGGTAGAAATAGATAAACACTTTTATTTCTGTTGGTTTTGGTTTTGCTTTTTTTCTTTTTCTTTGGGGCGTGTGTGTGTAGTGTGTGCTTATGAAACTGTTGTTCTTGTTTCCATGTCTCTATTAGCACAAGCTTTTGATTTTCCAAATTCACATCAAATTTATGTTTCACCCAAACACCTCAGAGTTGGTAAAAGAGTAGAGGCCAAATGAATAATTTTGGAGTTGAGCTGAGGCATATCAGAGATGAAGGGGTGAAGTTTGACCCTGTATTTTTGCATTGCTTCTTTCAGTGAGCCTGTTTGAACTGTTATAAGTGTGTTGCCAGCTATGCTTTGTTTTGCTTTCAGGTGTGAGCTTCATTGTATTAATGCTACTTAGAGGAGCAACAAGCTGCGTGGTGTTACGTAGCCAGACTTTTTGGTTCTGCAAATTAAACCAGGGCTGGTTTGTTCCCTTCTCTTGTTGTATTTGCTATTCCACTTTCTCATTTATCTGGTGTCTTTTTAATTTCTTGGGACGTACCTGGAGCCTGGTGTTAGTAGTGATGGATAGAAAAGGTAGAGGGAACTTAAAAGTATTGTCAGTTTTCGCTGAAGGTCTTTAGGAGGAGAGATACAAGGCATATTGGAAATTGAGGCATGGTCTGCATTGAGCAGACTATAAAACGACTTTGAATTTGGGTTAGGAAGAATATTGACACTACTGAAATAGGTTTGGCCACCCTTAGTTTAGAGAAAATTAGTGGAGCCTTCATAAATTTGTGAGAATTACTGTTCAGCTCCATGTCCAGCAAGGCAATTTGCTGTTCTCCAGAGATACAGCTGATTTTAAGAGTTGCAGTCTGACCTTAGGCTCTACACTTCACTCAGCAGGATCATATTTGAGCTGTTTTGGCTGTTTGTACTATTTTTGAGTTACAGTATAACACCCTCAGCTTCCAAACTATTGCTGTGTGAAGGAAAGAAAATAAGTCTTATATTTTCATCTAAATTAAAGAAGGGAATGAGTGCTGAAAGCCACAGTTAGAGGTCACACATAGATGGAAAAAAATTGTCCAAAGTGTCCCAACTGCAGGCTTTGGCTCAGTAAAGTCCCTGCCTGGTTGTGAGCACATATATGTTTAATGGGCTTCCCACTGACTATCTTCCTAACTCAGAGAAGTTGAGAAGCCTGAAGCTCCCGTGCCACGGCATCGACCGCAGCCCGAGCAGGTCAGAGCCCTGTGTTTTCCCCGCTCGTGGTGACCCATCTGGGTAAGGAGTGTGGTGCTGCAGCAGAAAACAATGGAATTGAAAGAAGAATCCTATTAATGCCGGCTGCTCTAATGCAAAACCAGATTTCATTTTTAGACTTCTATTTTCTACTTTAATTATATAAATCTGAACATACTTTCGAGATTATGAAATAAGAGTGGAGAAGCCAGTTATTTTTCATCATTTATTTTTAAAGCAAATTTATCTTTGAATTGTCATCTGTTAAAATTCCTGAGAAGCAGACCACAAATGAGTACAATATGAACATGATTTTCCATGCCAGCCCGATTCAAGTAAGAGATGTAAAGATTTTTTTAGGCTTCCTTTGAACACTTCAATTGAATACAAAGTGTGACCAGTTCCACCTAAGCAAGCCATGGGTCCTTCTCCAAGTTTACAGTGTATATGTGCACACACGCATATGTACATACAAAACTAATACTAAGCTTAGCCATGTATTGGCAACCTATACTCATTAAATCTTCAGTTTAACAGATTCTGAAACCTTGAAATACTCTGCAAAAAGGAACAGCTATGGGAATATAGGAAAGAACTAAAAAATGCTTTCTTGGAACTAACACAGTGTAGGCTCCTAAATGCTTCCTTTCCTTTATGGTAATGGTCTGCCATTTAATGTTCCGAATAACAAAACTTGAAATTTTGTTTCATATTTTGGATTTCTAAGAAAAGCTATTGTTGTATTGTATTAAAATGGGAGGGATGAGAGATCTACTTTATGTGACATTTTAGAACCATACCTTGTTTTCTTTTCTAGCGTATTGGGTAAGAAAACTGCTGCCCTTTATTATAGTTTTTTATGTTTATTTAGCATTGATCACCTTTTAATATAATATTTCCATTTCTCTTTATAGGTCTTCTCCCTAGTAAACATTAGACATGACTTGTTGGCTTTCTAAACTTGGGTTTATTGGCAATATACCTGCTGTCTGTTTCATGCTTGCTGGTAGTTTCTGTGTATTTTGCTTTGTAGTTACAGGATGCTCTTCTCTGTCAAAGCCCTCCAAACTCTTTTTTTTTTTCCTCAAGTCCTGGTCATCACGTGTCACAACATATCAAGTCCTGTTTGTCATATGTAGACAAGCCCTGTCTTCTGGAGATGCTTGTTTGGTCTCCTTAGGACTGAAAAGTTTGGAAATTCCATCCTTACAATTAGTTACTTAAATTGAAAATTAAGGGATACTTTAGTTAAGAATGGGCATATTTGTCTTCACATGAATTTCACTTTCTTCTGCTGAAGTGCTTTGGATCAGCAGTCAGTGGCATCTGTTTAACCCAAGGTTTATCATGACCAGGCTTTAACTATCAATACAGTCACATGACAGTTTTTGCTATACAAAGCTTGAATAATATCTGTGTCAAATATCTATCTTTTAATAATACTTTTTGCATTAGTAAGGCAAACCTAGAAGTGTCTCACCTGGCCAAGGGTCCTCAAACGTAGGCTTAGTATCCTGGAGTTTTGCTAGCCCCAGCCAAAAAGTTTTCCCACCTGTGGATATGCTTTAATGTAAGTCTGTGCAATAATGCGATCTTTCTAATCAAGTGTGTCTTCTCCAAGGATACTGTGTTTCTTTTCAGGCCACTAAAAGTGCTTTTTTTTTCTCTTGGTGGACTGAATGATTACAACTGTAAAGTAAATCCTAGTTCTTCCTTTGTAGCTTACATATTTGGCATCTAAACTATGCCAAGAATGATTACTTTTTTGGGGTCTGGTGAAGGATTCTGACTGTGATATAAAGAGGAAGGAATATAAGAAAACCAAACATTTATCACTTTGCAATTTACATACCAAGTTTAGCTCAGCTATGATTTAAAACAGCACATAAAAACCCTAAATTGATCATTGAAAAGCAAAGTTGAGCTTAACTGCAGCAATACCATAAGCATTGTTAGGATATATTAGAACAAAATAACTTAACATTCTTTCTTGATCTCTCCTTGAAATTTATTAACTCCTTGGTCCTAGGAAATATAATGTGATCTCACTGACCGTTGTGGTGTATTTTTGCGTGAACTCTGATGGACTGAGTCATCCATATATATCTCCAAAGGGCTGCAGTGACAACTTAGCGCTTTGATTAAAGGTTGCAGTGCTTATTTAGTTGCTTTTATTGTGCTTGGGAGTCTCTCCTGCTAAATATATTTACTTGAACCCACACTTGCAGGTTTCTCCTGCTAACCAACCTTCTGGGACAAAATCAAGTTCCTGAAAGCCTAAGCCCAATATACCGCAGCGCAATTACAAATCGAATAGGGAAAGGAAATTGGAAGGAGCAACTAAAGATATTTTACTCTTATGAATTAGTACACAAATACAGATTTATAGTCTGCATATGTGTTTTGTTTTTACTGATGGCTGTAACTAAGGACACCTGTAAGTCAGGGGAAAAGGGAAAGAATGAAAAATAAAGGGAGGAAAAATGTAATAATATGCAGCATTTCAGAGCTGATTTGGAGTCTGTTATGTGAGACTTAAAAACTTGTTTTTCTTTTCCTGGAAAACCTGTATCATTTAGCTGGTGTGCCTTAGTGTAAAGTATGAAATATAATGATTTTTTAAAAGATTCTTTCAGTGTTTCCAACGGAAATGTTGAGCTAAGTGTAGAATTTGTGGGATCAGTTAGCTTATAAATAATGATCCTTTATGCTGGCATTGGGAAATCTGTGTTCCCACAGCTAGTTCAATAAAGCAATTAATATCAATGAATGCTGAAGAAAGCAAATCTCCGTTCACTTTTGTCCGGATTAGTTAACATAAGAAAAATCCCATTCCTCTCCTGGAGTATTTAACCTTCTCCTAGGAAGACATGCTAATGAAAGGTAAATAAAATGTGCTGCTTGACATGTGTTTGCCATTCCTCCCTGTTCCTCCTGTCACACACTTTCCCTCTTACAAGACATTAACATTTTTCTCTGAAAATCTTCACTGTAGTTATTTTGTTTCATGCATCCCTCTGTGCCAAACCTGTCTTGTCATTAGCCCTCTGTGTTCCTGCTGGTGTTTCTAGGCTAGTTCCTGCTCAGCTGAATTTCATTACGGAGGGACTTCACCTCCAAAACTCACAGATAATGTGTCTTAAGCACACACGGCGCTGAAGTCTGCTGCGTAGAAAACTCCTGATTTACTTGGCATTGCATTCGATCTGAGGGCAAGTGTTTCTCCTCTGACAGGGCATATTTCTGTAGCCCACGTAAAGTTGTCTACTAAAGGAAAAGGCAGGTCTATCCAGGGAATGGGTGTGGTTTCCCTGACCTCATCCAACAGTGATGAATTTGTGTGTTCAGGCTTTGTAGATCAAAATTTTTGATAAAGCGGAGCCATAAAACAGCCCTGAACTTTCGCTGCATTTGGCTACATTATCTGAGATTTCACACACAAGCAGTAAAAAAGCTTAAAAGATTTTTATCTCGGAGCAGCCAAGAAGTGTGGTAATAAGGTAAAGGTTGAGAAGCATTGTTGGCATAAGAAATCCCCTGCTTACACTGGATTTATAACACACCCAGTTTAGTAAGAATTGGCACTGCCGAGCATTTTCTGACAGTGTTGGGATAATATATTGCAAAAGGCAGAGTGGCCAAGTCTCACACCTGAGAAGTAAGACACACTTCATTCTGCCGATGGAGAAACCTAAATCAAACTTTAACTTTACTACAATGCAATTACTCCTCTCTTAGGGGCTCCAACTGTACAGAGTTGAGGTATAAAACTTGTGATTTTGGTATACTGTAAGAGTTTATTAACCCCTTAAGTATTTGTATGCACTCTGCATTTGGAGGGATAGCCTTTTAAAGTTTACTAGGCACGTTTCAAAGGAAAGTAATAGTTTCTGGTGTGTGATGCCATGGGTGTGAGGCCAAAGGAGGTTTTCAATGAAGTTTAATTTTTTTTTAAAGTAAATAAAACAATATGTGGAGCTTTGGATTGCATTTCCTATCATCAGTCTGTGCTGTGAGACCTCCCCTATGCTTCAATAAGAAATGTTGTTTGATGAGAGAATAGACCTTCAATGTTTGAGAGATTCTGTGGAATCTGATATTGCTCTTTTACATTCCTTTACTTCATTTGTGAAACTCCGTATCTTGCCACAATCACTTGTCCTTTCTCCTTGCAGTGAGATTAATAAAAAAAGTTATATTGTTATAATGAACTTATGCTAAAGCTATATGAAGAGAAGGAAAAAAAAATAAAAGCACAAGAAAATGTTCTGTAGTTTTTGTGTGTGCGGGTGTGGCAGAGCCGCACTAAAACGGAGCGTGCAGCATGAACACATGCATGTTTGTACTTTTGTATGCTATTTCTTTTCCTCATATATATTCTTTCTTTTCTAAGAGATTAAATTTCACAGTCTTTCTAGTTCTTATCACAATCTTACTTAGCTCATTTTCATATTCTGTATAGTGTTACTTTTCTCACGTATGCTGGTTTTTACCTCCAGTGTCTTCTAAGCAGAAGAGAAAAAACAGACACGTTGAGTTCAAGTCTCCTATTTGATTTATTATCACGACTGTGTTCAGTTTAACTTGAAAAAGCCATTTTATAGGTAGATAAGGAATAGAAACAGATATAATAAGGCTATAGCAAGGGTTAAACTGGAAAACTGGTATTTTTTTTTTGCAGATTTTAGGTATCATTGACACGAAGACTACTGATACCGCTGCTCAAGAAATTTACTTTTTTATTTCTTTGTTTTTTCTAAAATTGATTTTTTTGTTTTACAATATTAATGTTGCAGGATAGGTGGCACAAGATAAAAACAACCCCACAATATTTTGTTTCCAGTTTGGTCAAACCTAATAAAAATTTCAGTCTGTCATCATGAATAGAAATATTTCATCTCATATCAGCTTGATAGTCGTATGTGCTGGCTTACGTTGATACTTTTACAGACTTGTAGCCAAAGTTCCTCAGCTTTTCCTTTCCTGGTAAATGCCAAAGTATGATGTGGGGTTATAACTTTTTATGATGATCAGCCCAGCAGACTTACTTTAACGTATAATGGAGATTCTGTTATTTTAGGGCAACTTAGCAGTTGCCGTCTGACATGTTGGTCTACGGGAAAAGGCTGGGTCATGAAACTGCCATCAGATTTTCAGCTTTACGCTTCTGACAGCTCCAGGGAGAGCCAACATGTGGCCTCTTCTTCCCTGCTCAACTCAAGATTAAATACACTGCTTTCTAATATGGACAAGGAAGCATGGCATGTCCTCTTTGGCATGTCCAGATGAGGAACATCATTTATTTTGAAAAGATAACTCTACATACTCTCTCAGAGCTGGGCAGAGGTATAACTTAGGAATTGGCTTATTATTTGCATCCTTTGAGCCACATCCAAATGTACTGAGGAGCTAGGGTGCACAAAAATGCCCCAAGTGTTTGATGGGTCTTGATACTTTCCTTTTGCAAATTGGTACTAACCTCCTTAATATTCCATAGGACAGCATATCATATGAATATAGCACCTAGTTTGCCGGTTCTCTGCTTGGGCTATGTTTCTAAAAAGATGGATTTTTTTTTGTAGCCAGGAGGCACTGCATTTCCAACACTGCTTGAAGATCAGGGAACAGGTTTGGCTTAAGCGCAGACAGAAACAATACAACATGTACCATTTCTCCTTGCCCTGTAAAAGCACTGTTGAAAACTGCAGCTACTGGCTGATGTAACGATTTTGCTCTCAAACAGGAAACAAAAAAGCTTTTAAAATTGCCTAGTACAGGAAGAAAGTATACTGTTGTACTAAACGTATTTTTAAATGTTTATTTATGCTGATTTCAGGTAAAAACATGCCAGTAGAAGTAAACTAACCTCATTCAGATAATACAGGTAGCTGCAAACTTTGGCTGTCCTCTAATTCCCAAACACTTATCCCCACATACACTTCCTGTTCCCTGACTCTCGTCAGCTGGAAAAGTCATTATCTGAACGGAGAGCTTTGCATCTGTCAGCTGGGAAAGTGATTACTTAAATTGATAGCAATAGCAGTTGTTCTAGTTTAAAATGGCTAGCTATGTGGGGTTTTAAATTTTTTGGGGGAAAGTTGTCGTTATTTAGTCAGTTTACGTTATTATTGCTGTGAATATCAAAGACCTAAACAATATCAACAGGTCAGCTTCCGGCTGAGACTTGGATAGGCAAACTTTGGAAATAAACTGACCCTGATAAAATACACGAGAATGACTTTTGGAGAGAGCGTTCTTTACATTTTAACAATTACACTAAACCACAGAAAATGTTTATTTATATCCCTTTCTTTTGTCCCTCCTCTTTCAGCTGTCTCATCTCCATCCTTTTTTATGCTGATGTACAGGTGAGAGGCAAACACCGGTGGGGCAAATACCATCCTGGGGACCCACTCCTTGTCCTCGAGATACCTCAGAGTGAAAGCTGACAAGAATTGGGGGCACCCGAAGTATGTTGAGTGGATTGCAAAATGATATCTTGTTACAGGAAAAGTGGAAGGGTAGCCAACTCCCCCCCCGCCCAAATCATCTTTTTCAGATTATGTGAATTGCTTTTAATTGCTACAAAGGACATAATAAATATTTTGTTCTTCCGAAAAGTTGTTGCTCAATGTCTCAAACATTTCTTTAAAAATGTAGGCCAGCTCCAAAATGCTCAGAAATGCGACTTCATTGAATGCTCTTAAAATCCATATTTAGTTCCCAAATAAGTAGCCTAATTTTCCGTAACACTGTGCAATCAGTCTTATTGACCTAAGAGTGTCTGCCTTCTCAGCAATTCAAAAAAAGAAAGCAATTTATTTAGAAGTCAAATATACTCAGAGAGTCTTCACTTGTTAATATTTTCAAAAAGAATGTACTTTTTAAAAAGTATTGAACTTTCTCTGTTCATGTGTTCTTTGAGGGGCATAGCCAGGATGAATAATTGTTATATGTTTATCTTCAGATACTTGTATATTATTTTATTCTAAAAGGATATTAATCTTTTATTAGATTTGAATAACATGAGAAGATTGAGATGTCTTGGGCTGTGTAGGAAATAAAAGAACGGTTGCCTCCACTGTCCTGCTGTGGATTTGGAAAATACTTTATGTGGAAATTTCCATCTCCTTCTTTTAAGTGGTTTCAGAGTTTAAATGATGCTTCGTTTGGACTCAAACGTTGCCTGCCCTAGAACTTCTGATCCTTTGAGTTTTGTCAGTTTGACTCTTATCTCACACATTTTTATAACCTGAAATAACTTGTTGTCAGTTCGTTATTGAATGAACCATTTATTATTCTGAGACCTGCTATACAAATACAGTTAACAATCCTGTTATTTATCCTGTGAAATATCACAAACTGTTATGAGTATTTTATTAAACATGAGGCATCTCAATAAATCTTACGATATATCTAATTTGTAACAAAAATGAACTGTGCAAAGTTCAGAATATATTCCTGTAATACTTTTTCCAGGCAGGAGACCTGAATTTTAACTCTTCCTGGCAATCTGATGGTGACAGAGTTATCTGGTATTTAAACTTGTGTGCTGCAGTCTTTTGTTTCAATAATACTGGTCAAGCTTCACACTTAGTCTTTTTTTCCTCCCTCCTTCTATATTTCTCGTTAAGGGTCTGTTGAAGGTATTTTCTTTCCATTAGCACCGTAGTGAGTTTTCATTAAAATGGTACAGAAGAGCTTTGCAAACCTGAGTGCATTTCCCATGGCTTTGGGAACGTCTTGTGTATTTGCCTTGAACCTTGAAGACAGGGGAGGTGAACCTGCAAGGTGGTTCTGTACAAAGGAAAAGAGGTAATGTGCTAGCAAGGGAAACCTTATTGTAATATGCAGCCCTGAGGCTGAGAAGTGTTTTAAAATCCTAAAAGGGGTCCCTCTCCACCTGCGTAGTGCTTTGCAGCCTCCCAGAGTGTCTTTCTGGAGGCCTCGAAGTGCTCAGGGATGAAAAGCTGTGTAACGCCTGGAACAGCTGTGTTCACTTGCTGGTGTTTGCTCCTCACATAAATCCCGGCGCTCACACATCAAGAGGTGGTGGCGTTCCCTTTACAGCACTTGGCTGAGCGGTTCCCACGTCCTTCCAGAGAGGAATGGGGTCTGTGATGCCCAGTGCAGACATGGCCACGGGGACCAGCAGCAGTGCAGGCTCAGAAAACAGCACGAGTGGAACGCGTGGCTGTAAAACATGGTGGTGCAGACTGGAAGGTCATCTGGGCTGATGTCTTCTGAAGCTCCTTTTCTATTTCCAGTGTATTCTTGAATCTCATTTTACATGCCCCTCCGAGTGTCACGGTTTCCACCGTTTAACTAGAAAAACGTTCAACGCTATAATAGCTTCACCATACATGATACCAACCAGTAATTCCCTTCCATTTTAGTTGGTTTTTTATTTTATTGTCTCAAGAAGGTTGTACACAATTATCTACTAAATGATAATACACCTCTTTAGTTTTCCTCTGTTTTTGTTTTTTCTTATTGTGAGTACTTTTACGACAATAGAAATGGACAATTCTGATGTGCTGCTACACATTTTTCTAATGAACCCACTTTTCTACAGCCTTACATCTTTCCCATGTTTCCCATCCAAAACATTGCAGAATGATACCATGCCAGGACACTTACGTTTGTGTCCACTTAGCACAGACGAAAATGACTGCACTGAGTGTGAGAGCTGTAAGATCTGACTAGTAGTTATAATGTGGAAACTGAGAACCCCTAGCACCTGCGGCATCACAAAGTACCTGCTTATTTTGTACATAGACCTTGTTGCAGAAACCAGGTTGTTAGACACTCTCCATGCATATACCACTTGTAAAATAACCTCCTTGCATGTTATTTTTATTTAAACTCAGTTCTGTGTCATGCAAGAATCATCTTTTGTTGGGCAAGGAGACATGGGTACTGAGTGGCCCATGTTCTTGTGATGTGACAGGTGAGCCCCATCCTGTCATCTATTTAAACCCTTAAGTGGCAGGAAATGGGATCACCTGGAGCCAGGCTTTTAAAGCCCATTTTCATCAAGGGTATATCAGAGAATAAAAGTCAGAGTATTTGTTTACAGGGTGTTCCTATTGTATCAGAAGGTACTTCAATGTCTCTGTATCAGAAAAAGATTGTATTGCCTACTACAAACCATTTTTCTACCAAATTCAAAATTACACTGAAATGGAAACATTTTCAGGTGAAAAAGTGGATAGATACTACAGGTGAGATACAAATTCTTTATATTATTCTTAAATGGGTTTTGATGGTTTGTTTCCATGTGATTGGGGTTTTTTTTCAAGATATTAGATGATAGTAATGAGTATAAATATCATATCCTAGGTTTTGTTCTCTTTTTTCCTGTCTTATTTGAATGTTGATCAGGTTCTATGATATAATGAAAATCCCAGTGTTGTGTTTTGATAACATGAACACTTAACTTGGTGAAGCATTACTTTTCACACAACTGACTCCCCTGTCATCTTGTTCACAAGAAATAGTTTTCAAAGCACCTACTACTGAACACCAAAACTAAAACAATAACAACTTCAGTGAGTGGTACTTATTCCCCTATGATAATTGATTGCAATTGCAGGATCTTACCTGATTTCAATGAATAATTTAGATATCCAGTAAGACTGTAGAACTTGCAAAATATTGAAAAGTCATTGCAGAGTGTAACTATCTGACTTCTAATAATTACCAAGGTCTCCATGTACAGATCTTAAAGTGCAAGTTGAACAAGTAGGAGGGCGAGCTTTCAAATGGAAATATAAAGAAGAAATTTTACCTTATTTACAAAGCAGTTATTGACATTTAAATAAGGGAGTTTGGCAGTTTGTCAGTATGGACCCTTGGCTACAGAGAAAAAATGAGTCTGAGAATGTTTGGATTCACATGGGGCAAATAACCATGAAATAACTGTTTAGCCAGGGTATGTGGGATGCTTAGGCTTGTATTGTGAGGCAGGAATCATCAAAAGGCTGTAATATGTGATCAGGGATGTGATTAAACACTCACTTGTTTTGTGTGTTCCAAAAGAGCAATACCTGCTTACAGTACAAAGTTTAATAATGAAAAACTGAATTGCATGACTTCTGAGACATACGTGGTGCCCTCTGAAAATCTTTATTGTCTTCTCCCAACCAGAGCAGAAGTAGGGAGGAATTTTCTCTTGGAATGAGAATGAAAAGTTGAGGGTTTTTTTCCTGTATTATAAATAAAAATGCAATCACATGATATTCTATACAAATCTGCTGTTGTAACTGCTCTCCTACCATTTTGTACACATAGTGCAGCTGAAATCACCTAACCTTTTGTTATCCCTAGTGCAGCTGAAATCATCATCTAACCTTTTGTTTCGGGTTTGTGTTGGTAGCGGGGCCGGGGCCGCAGGGCCGGCTCCTGTGAGGAGATGGAGGAAGCTCCCCCGGCTCCAAGCCGGACCGGCCTCTGGCCCAGGCCGAGCCCCTCAGCGCCGGCGGGAGAACAGGTTTCAGAAGGGGAACCTGCAGTGAGTAGTGGGATTGGAAGGTGAGATCTCTGCGGATCCCGAGGTCAGTGAGGAAGGAGGTGGATGCCCCCGCAGCCCGCGGTGAGGCGGCAGGCTGTCGCCCCCAGGCCATGGAGGGGAGCGGGGGAGCAGATGCCCCCCAAGATGGCCGCGACTCTGCGGGAAAACCCGCGCTGGGGCAGTCTGTGAGGAACTGAATTCCGTGAAGGGCTGTCTCCCGCGGGAGGGAGCCCACGGCGGAGCAGGGGCCCAGTGCGGAGTCGTCCTCCCCCTGAGGAAGAAGGAGCGGCGGAGACCAGGGGTGAGGGACCGACCCTGCGCCGCCCCGGGGAGGAGGTGGAGGAACCGGGAGTGGGGCTGAGGCGGGAGGGCTGGGGGGAAGGTGCTCTGGGGTTGGGTTTTACTTCCTCATAGCCTTGTTTTGTTTTGATTGGTAGTAAATGAAATCGATTTTGTTCCTCCCTCAAGTTGAGCCTGTCTTTTGCCCGTGACCGTAAGTGGGGAGTGATCCCTCCCTGTCCTGGTCTCGACCCACGAGTGTTTCTTTATTATTTTCTCCTCATCCCCCCGGGGGCGAGTGGCTGCCTGGTGCTTTGTTACCGGCTGGGCTGAAACCATGACGCCTTTTTGGAAGCTAATAAGCTAAACAATGATAGCAGTCTGAATTGTGGATTAATTAAAAAAGGTGGCGGTACACGGCAACTTTACAATGAAGGACAGAAAGCATACAGTTTCCTACCGAGACGGTTTGAACTAGGGATAAAGCGCAAACTGGACAAAGGGTGTTTCTTTTACGTTTAGATTTCAACACTTACGACTTTGCATAAGGAAAAAACATATTTAATGACTCTTCACTGTGATTTGTGGCCCTCTAGTGTAGTTAAGGGCTGAACGACACTCAGGGAAGGTAGGGCCACCCATTTCAGTGGACATGGTACAGAAGGGTTGTCAAATGCTGCGTAGTGATCACAGCATCTCATACATCTTATTAATAAGAACAAAATTCAGTTGCCCAGATGAAAATCACTCCTGACCAGACACGAAAACTAAACGAGGTTGTTCTCTATATCAGTTAAAATACAAATTGCCCTGTGATCATTTTGAGTTTGTAGAAGATAACTTCTTTTTCATGTGGCATCACTGTTCTTGGCATCTCTCACCATGGTATGCGGTCTTGGACTCTGGCCAGATGAAACAGACGAGTAGCTCTGCCTTTAGATCCAAAGGCACAGGAGAGTAGAAAAATAATTCTCCAATGTCAAAATCTATTTTCTTACTTTTTGCAGTAGCTAACATTTTGTGATATATATACACAAACCCGTAATCATATAATGAAACAGTTTGTTTTATGAGGCTACAAGGACATATGTGGGAAAGAAATATGATGCATTTTAAAAATTTGTAGCAATGAAGATTATTCATACTTTATGTGATATTTGAAGTTAATATTTTGTAATCTTGCTATGGTTGTGCTGTGTAAAATGAGCATCAGTATTACTTAACACATCATCATGGATCATAAACATCAACTGACTCCCAAAATTTCTGATTTTTGTCTTCTCTAGTTCTACCACAACAAGACTATGAGAGTTGAGAGTTTGTTTTGGGGTTTGGGGAGATATTCTGAAACAGTTGTTGCTTTGTTGTTTTGCGGTGTAATTGAGTGAGATTCAAGAGATTAAGGGACTTGGTAAACCCACCAATGCAAATGATGTCTGTTTTGGGATTAGATTTCAGAGGTTATTAATTTATTGTTTTTCTCATTAGACCCAATATGTATATAAAGCATTTCAATATTTTAGACTCTTTTCTTCTTCTGCAATTCACAGACTATTTTGCTTGGCAGGAAAATAATTTCTAAAAAAATTATTAATTTATTTTTGAAAGTTTTAATTCAAGTCAGAAAATTTTAACTGACCTAAAAATTTCTGAAATCTGTATATCTACTTAAGCTTCTTGTAGCTTTTTAAGGTAATTGCTGGTGGTCACTGTTTCAGGGATGAGGGATAGACTGAACCCTCAACTGGTTAAAAAAAAGCAAGTTTGTATTTCCTCTAGAGATGAAACCAAAAGAGGGGAAAGTCTAAAGCAATACTTTCTGAGGATCAGCTAGGACTATTTGAGTGAGGATGACACTGTGTGAATTGCACTGGTTTTCATACCAGAATATGCTATAAATGGTCATTAAAGCCCTGCAGTGAATGCTGTCTTTTTGGTAGCTAAGGATGAGTTTCCTGGTTAGGAGACAGTGGGTATTACCTTATGGTTTTGTCGCTGCTAGATTTGCTCTATTTTGAGTTTGGATGAATAATTGCTGAAGTTTTTGTGTTAGCTTCTAACTTTAAAGGTGTTTTCATTGTTGATATTAAAAAGACTTGAATTTTTAAAATCACTTTTCTGCTTTTCAGTTTAATATATTCCACCTAAGGAAGTAGTTGTTTACAAAGATGAAAACGTCTCTCATTCTCATTTTACAGTTTAGCAGAAATCCAAAGGATGTGAGTGACTTTCCACAGGAAATGCAAAAAGTGAATGTCAAAATCTGTACCAGATACATTTAGAAGTACTGTAGGATACGGTCTATGGGGATGGGTGCAAACTTGCAGGGCTTGTGATGATGAAATCCATATAGATTCAGTCAAGATTATGAAATCTGTATAATCTATTAATAGACAATTGTGCACAATTGTGCTTTCAAATGTTGAAGCTTACTAAGTGGTTTCACAGGAGTGTGATTTGTCCGGCTCTTGAAGAAAAACCCAGAATCACCCAAAAAAAGTTGTAATAGTAGTTGAATATGAATTTGTTTTTCATTAAAAATTCTCTAACTGCTTTCTGGTCTTCTGAGGCTTGTAGGAGATGTAGATGCTAAATCAAAGCTGTAATGAGATGGTAGAGCAATTGCTTCCGATGTTTCTGACCATTATACCAGCATCAGTCCTGGAGGCACATGCCTGAAGAGAGTGAAATGGTCCTCAACCACTCCTATGTAAGACCTAACACAACTTAATCAATGTTAAAGTTTAGGTCATTAACAAAGCTCAATGATTTGCCAACAAACTTTCCAAAAACTTCATTTTCAACCATTGTTACCACAGAGCAAGTACTTCTTTTTTCTGTTGCTCAAATTAGTTGAGAAGAAAGTTGAGGTTTTTATTGAACTCAGGCTGTAACTTCTGAACTTTTTCCACACATCTCTTAGCTTTTGGTTTTTCTTTGGAGCATCAGATATTGCTCAGGTGCAAGAAGGTTGTCATCCAAATGGACTAGTGGTTCACTATAAACTGCCACACACACATATAACAACTTTGAAGGTTATTTCCTACCTCATTTCCTAGAGTAAATTGAACCTTTACCCATGAGGTACACTTGAACATTCAGAAGGTATGAGTTTCCCACAACTTGAAATACTGGCTACAGGAATAAAAGACAGCTAAATTCTCAATGACAAATCGAATGTAGAGAAATGTTGTCTGGCATGCTAAAATAATATGGGCATATAGTAATGCGTGATATGTCATGCAATGCATTAAAAAACTAAAAAAAATCAAGACATAAAATAATGGAGAGGTTCTCTTTCTTCCTGCGAAGATCATCAATATACAGTAAGTCTCTTAAAGACCAGTGTTTAAATTATTAAGACTGCCAGTTTAATGAAAAAGTAACAGCTCAATTTAATAATTCATGACAACAATTCAAGGCAAAGCACACAAAATATTTTTAGCATGTGCCTCAAGAATAGTTATACACAGAAATCCACAATACCAAAATATGCAATGTTACACACAGTACATTCTTATCTGTTAGCTCTGGTAGAGGGAATAAACATTTTTTCCTGATGAGAAAATCAAAGTTGTATGCCATTTCAGTGAAGTCAAGTTGACACCTGCGGAGAAGCAAGTCATGACATTTTAGCTGACTGTTTTGTGTTTTTTTTTTTTTTCTCCTCTAGTTGTGGTTTGTTTCTTCATTTTATTTACCCTGACAGACAAAAGAAACCTAGATGAAAATGTTTAGATGAGAATTTGGCATCCTTTCTCATAATTCTTCTTTTTTTTTTCTTTTTCCTTTTTTTTTTCCCTCTGTTAAATAGGTAGTTCATACATTCTGGGCTGTGACAGTTCTACAGAGGAGAAAAACACTTGAACATATTTGTATTAAAATACAGTGTCCCTCCTTTCTTTCTCTTTGCACCCCCCGCTCTCTGATTTCTCAAACGTAGCTACATTTATCAAGATAATAAGCTTCAGATTTTATAATAAGAGATCTGTTTTCATGTCATCCTGGCATAGTCCTGACTGACTGAGCTAGTAAGATCCTTAAAAAAAAAAAATATGAATTTAGGATCAATAATATTTATAGCTCCATTTATAAAGCAGAAGTCAAAGGCATGTATAATGCTGAATTTATTAAGGGAGATTACACTGGGGATTTTGTTTACTAGCCTCTAATCCTACCTCTACTTTTTAACATCTCATTCTCTAACAAAAACAAATAACAGTTGCAGGTGTTCATAAATGTAAAAAGCACATAAGGAAGCTCACAAATTATATCTATTGTGACCTAATATTGCAGTATAGGGTACCCATCAACCGTGTTTTTTCCTGGCTGTATCTTATTTTTGTTAACTGTGGGTACCATTAAAGAATATGATAAAGTTATTGTAATGGAATTGAAATACATTTTATTACATCAATATAAGTTCCATTTACTGTGCAATATGACAGTGCTTAATAATTTTATATTACAAGCATAATTATGATATCAAATTAGTAATTTTCACAAAGTACTTGCATTAGACACTCATATGATATGATGCAGTATATTTCAATTCTCTGTGGTGCCTGAAAATACACGTTCCTTTTATTGGGGAAGAAGCAGAGATGTGGTAAAAGGAAGCACCTCATAACTCCATCGAGCAATTTCATAAGGACACTTACCTTCCTCTGGGGTACAGATATTACCTAGATAGTTTTATAACTAGATTCCACTACACTGTTGATAAAGCTAGAAAATTACCGAAGCCTAAAAATTGTAATAAGTCTTCCTCTTTGGCGATAATGTCAAAGGTCCCCAAAACTACTGCCTTGCTATTCTGAGCAGTCTCTTAGTTTGTTTGACTAATTCCACTGGTACCAGTAAGGCTGTTCCCGACGGAGTAAGTTGTGGGAAGGGTTACAAACTCCAGTTCAGAGTCTGAAAATGCGAGCTAGTGGAGCTGCAGAACACCCTTGCAAGGTGGAAAAAGGAATCAATTTGTGTCCCACCGAAATGCAATTCCTTCCAAGATAGAGCACAGCGGACTTGGCAGTGCTGAGCAGCATTGGTTTTAAGGCAGGAACAGAAGACTTGGATCCAGGTGATGTAACTGTGGAATCTTTTTTTCCTCTCCTTAGGATTTTTGCATGGAATTTATTTTCTGTTCAGGTGCTGACAACTTTTGCAATGCAAATTTGCTCAAGGGTTTGGCTTTTTTCTTCTAAAATAAATGACAGAATGCTATGAAGATTCACTAGCATTTTAATGAACCTTTAAGAGTCTGCCTTAAATACCAGTTTTCTATACCAGAAAGCTCATCAATATCTAGACAGCCATGCAAACAGCTAGGAGGCCAGTCCATTAATGAAATGTTAATGACTGAATTAGACCTGTAATAACAGAAGTAGAATGTACTGCTGTGAGTCCATTAACATCAGCAGACCCTGCTGGGAAACAAGTAAACACAACATACAAAGGGAAAACTTGTGCTAATAAACAGTGTTTGTGCAGTAAAGGTGCTCGGAAGCATGAGTTGTAAATCCCATTCACTGCTATGCTAGAGTAATTTATTTTTTTTATAAAGTTTATCCAAGCAACCTAGCTCAGTATACATTTCACAATGTGACAGTAAAGTACGCACAACAGCATTCGTGCAAAGTCTGTGCCCTGATAGCAAGCCAAAGCCTGCTTCCAGATATTCTGACAAACATGTCTATTGTGATATGTTGTAAAAATAAGCAGCGTTCAATGGCAATTGCAGCTCCATGCTGCAGCCAGTCCAGGGAACAGTAGTTATCACCTGATAGATGGTTGACCCAAGTGAAATGGAATTTATGGTCCCTAACTAAGGCCCTCGTAGACATCACAGAAACTACCACTGTTGGCACTAATTACGAGCGCTATTAAAGTTTTATTTGGTGCCTTAAAAGTTGATTGTGCTTTGCAGAAGGTGTTAACCCTAACAAAGGCGATGGGAATAGCAACATTGCTAACAGCTTCATCGGTGACCTTGTAACCCATGGTGTAAGAGTTCTTGGCTTGGTATATAGAAATTAATGATTTGACTTCTTGGAATGAGAGCTTCCCGTTCCCAGATATATAACTCACCTTTTTCAATAAAAGTGAAATAAAAATATTTGCCTTGTCTTCTGGTCTTGGAAACCTCAGCAATTTCCTGTAAGGCAAAAACCCAAACCACTTGCCACATCTTCCCACTGTGCAAAAGCTGCCTGTCAGGCTGAATTGTGGCAGCTTTTATAATGCAGTTGTCAATAAAAATTGCATACAACTTCGGTGCATTGGAAAGCGAGATATGTGTCCACAGCATGTGTCGTACAAAATACAAGAGAATAACCCCCAAACTGCTGCTATTACAATGTTCAGTCTTCTATTGAACTCTGATTCCCTTCTTTTAACCTACTCAGGTCTGCAGTGTCAGTACCAGCTTCCACACAACCCAGCAAAATGCCAAGGAGGGGGGAAATCAAGATTCTTTCCTCTGGGTTTTGTGGATGTTGCTGCTTATTTCCATCTCCCCTGACACTGCTACAGCATGCAGTATTATTTGGTCCTGTTCACATGACTGCTAGCAAGGATCTCCACTGCTCCCATTCCCTTTGTGACACCTTATAGGCAGATGAGCAGTTGTCACTAAGGGATTATAACTAGAAAGAGGGACCCGGATGATCCAACGGTTGGGGCACAGCAGTTTGTTCTTCATCTATTTCTAATAATATAATCCTGTGTGTCTTCATATCATCCACCCACCTTTCTTTATTTTTTTTTTTGCTTTTCCTTTCCTTCTCAAGATTTGTATTACCTTTTTAGTTGTTTTTTTATTGTACTTTTGTAAGACTTTTCTGTTGGTTTTGGTCTTACAATTCCTACCAAGATGCAACTAATAATAAAGAAAATAGAAAAATAAGATAAATAAAATATGCAGGAATTATGTTGTGTTATGAAGTGAGAGAAAGACATGAGAAGGGAAGTGGGGTAAGAATTGTTAAACTATTTGCTGAAATAACTAGCAAATTTTGGTTGAAGTGGAGCATGGCTGGGAGGAGGCTGTGCAGAGAAGGAAAGTGATGGGCACTCACACTCCGCGAGTCAGCCAAGCATTGGTACAGGAAAAGGCATGCTGCACTGATTTAATGGTGAACCTTCCTCCCAGAGGGCTTAATATGGGCTGCAGGAATCTAAACTGCCCTTCTGGCCTGTAGGAAACAAGCGGAAAATGGAGACTGAAGTGCTTCCTTGGCTGTTGCTGGGGATATCCCACACGGATACTCACCTCAAGGCTGTGGTCCTCCTTACACAGCCACGGGTGCATAGCAGGCAAAAGGGTGGCTGAAGTAGTGAAAAGCCAACATGTCTGGATCTTATCTAAACTCCTTACTTTTTGGCAAGGTTTAGAAATTTACATGGAGCTCACTATCTTATTCCTGCTCCTGGAAACTCAGTGTATCTCCCATGGGCTCTTCCAAGGAGCTGCTTTTCTCCCACCTTGCCCTCACCAGCATGCAGGGGTTTGATTTGTATTTTATTTTGTAAGAATACAATCATCCCTGATTTTTCTCCCAGTGCCGTTAAAAAGGAACCCCCACAGTGTTTCCACAGGAGACTCATTTGCAATAACGACGGCTAGTCCTGGGGTTAGGGTACTTGGGTATGATGTAGGATATCTGTTCCCAGATCCCAAGGTTGTCATAGGCTCCATGTGTCACCTTGAGCAAATCAACTGCACACTGTTTCAGGTCTGTATCCCTAAATTAGGGGTAATATCACCTCCCTATATTATAAAGGTGCCTAGAGGGTAAAGCCATTAAAGAAAACAACGCTGGGGGGTGCATAATACCTAAAATAGAAAATAGATACATTTTTACTTTCCTTCAGGTGCTATCCTAATTTAAATTTTGGGCAACCATCGAACTGTCTGAGTCCATAGTGGGATTTTGATTTTGTGGCACCTTATCTGTTTCCTAGAATACTGTAACACCGAAGAACTGTACAGGGGAAGCTAATTTAATTGGAAAGAACACAGTCAGCTGATTATGTGCATGAAGAAATAAATATAATATCTAAATACTGAACAAAATGGTAGTATCAACTGTAAGTCCTATGAACCACTTGCTACTCTTCTCTCTGCACAAAAAACCCCTTGTCCTGTTTTCTGAGCTGGGCTAGACTTGTAAACCACAAGCTTGTATGAACCTTGTTAAATAATATTAACGGTTTTTTTCTTTTCAGAAAAAGCCACTTTTTTGATATGGCAATTTGAGTAAGTTGCACTGTCTGTAATTTGCTTGTCAGCAGAACAGACTTTTTTCTGTCTTTTGCCATTTTTACTTGTATCCAGAAGCCTTTGTCAGCTTTCTTACTGCATTTTCACTGGCAATCAGAATTTTAGGGAGTAAGATTTGTACAGTATTCACAACTGTGAACATGATACCAGTCTAAAATTGAAACCATACAGTGAAATGGTCCATGAAGAGGAGGTCAGAGGCAAGTAGTAACATCTGACAAGAGAGCATCTGTTGGATCAGAGCTGGTGGACTAATCCTCTCTCTGCAATATTTCCTGAGCCCTTGAGCACACTGTTTCCATTTTATGTACCTCAAGAATGAAAGACAAATGTTTGGCAAACAGATTTTATGTTTGATGACTGCAAAGTGAAGAAGAAAATAGTAACTTGACATAAGATTTTCAGTAGTAAACTCACTAGAAAATAAGTTGGTGCAAGTTGTTCAACACACTGGTTTAATTGTGGAATCAGTTACCCAAAGGCCAGAGATTTCATTTTGTGTAGTGCAACTCTAAGATGATGTGAAAAAAATTATTTTTGTCTTGCCATTTTTCCTCTCTTTGGGACAAACTTAGTACAAATGTAAAAGAGAATCCAGTGGTAGGACCTTGACTGATGGTAGAATCTGGTTGTTTATAATGTAGATGGACTCAGCAACACAAAATAGTCTGCTCTTCACTGACATCTTTGAAAAGTGATGCTTTAGGTATTTCATGAAAAGCCCAGGTTGTCGAAAGTCTTTCTTGAACCTCTGTGTCATGTGCACAGAAAGCTTTGATGGACTGGTAATGAGTTGGAAGATAAAGCTTTGTTAGTAGCTGATTTTCCAAAGCTCTTAGAATACAAGCTTTGAAAAGGTATTATTAATACAGGACAGTGCATGTGATGCTTTGCCTATATGAGTGGTCTGTGCAAAGAAAGAAACTTTCAAGATAAGCCAGAATAATATTTTATTGTCTTGTTTCCTTTTTCTGGTCTCTAAATTGTTATCCTTGGCAATCAATAACATTTTTATTTCATAGCATTTATCATTTCAACTTGGAGCATTCAAATGTGTATTTACAGTACATGTAAAAGCCTGTAATTCTCAGCTGAGTCACACCAATTTCAAATAAGATGCGATAGTGGGAAGGGAAATAACAACATAGATGTAACATAATGTAACATGTTAGAAGGAATAATTAGGGAAAAGTTTGTAGCTAATAGAGATAAATTAAGGATCTTTGTATTTTTTCATGTACACATAATGAAAAACCTGTTATCGAGAAGGGCTTTGGCTGAGGTGTCCAGTTGTTGGAAGTGAGGACAGAGGTTTCCAAACTTGGTGGAAGGAGGGAAGGGACATGACAGAAGCAGAAGTTTGGAAAGTAGGGAGAGGTGTTTGAGAGGCAAGATCTGGAATAGAAGGGAGAACAAGAAGCTCGAATGTATTGTGGGAAAGCCAGAAGGAGATTCAGCAAAAAAGGGAAGAGGTTGTGAGTCTTCCTTGCCTTTTCAAGGATGATAATTTCAGTGACTGGATGTTTTATCCAGAGCGATGTAGGCGTCAGGGTGATGGGATGAGGGCAGTTGTAGCAATCAGAACCGCAGACGAAAACCTCTCGGAAAAGAATTTTTAGCTCTGGGGACAAGACACAAATGATTTTAGTGGTGTAGGTGACAATTCAGGCTGGGCCTTGGTGCTGTGGAGCTGCCTGTCTCTGCTGCAATGTCTCACTCCATTTCTCACCTCTAATACTGCGTTAGGGCTCCCTTCTTTCCCCTCTGTAGGAGGACTCCTGCTCTGATGCTGCAGAGAGCCCTGGGTGCCTAGAAGCCTCCCCGATAAACCAGCCTGTGCAGATAAGGGGCACGGGGATTGGGGAAAAAACTTCTCATTGCCTACCCTGACATCCCTGCAGCTGGACCCCAGGCACCAAGTGAGAATAGTTGCTTTTAGTCCAATTTTACAAACTTCAGAGAGCAGAAAGGTTTCAGCAGATACATTTGTTTGTCTGATTTTGCTGCCCGGCATCGTACAGTGAGGTTTGCTGAAGTATTAGCTATCACTTTAAATTCTTCTCGCTTTGAGTCATTTCATCCCGTATATAATTTGAACAGGTTTTTGTGTAATTATTTCTCTCAATAATTACCATTATACAATTGCTATAGCTGCCAGTTTTGTTTTTCTTTCCTGCCAGAGAATAGCAAAAATGTATTACGCATTTGTGTAACTTATGGTCTTTGATTCATGTTTAAAATGCATGGAATATTTTTCATTTTCTGTTTGAGGCAATACCTCATCTGGGATCATATCTCACAGTGTAAGTTTACACTGTGTAAATGGATGCCTTGTACTGCAACGGGTTATAATCTACAATGAAAAAGCAAAAGAAGTAAAAAAAAAAAAATCTGAATTTTTAAGGTGTTAGAGGGCCAGTGAATATTAATGGCTGCAGGTAGAGGCATAGCACATCTGGACAGTAATGCAGAAAGGTTTTGTGTATGGTCTCTTTTTCCCTTTTAAATAAATTTGATTTGACCATCATTGTAGCCCTTTGCTGTTGTCTTTTGATGAGGATTCTAGGAAATTGGTTTGTTAGCATGCGTGGTTTACTGGCAGGGAGAGCAAACTGGAATTTGCAGCCTCAAGTGTTTCTACTGGATGTCTAATTCAAGAAGTTGTACTTTCCAATAGAGAGAAAAGTTTTTTAGCATTGAGTTTTCTGTGTGTGCTTGTTTTTTCCACATGGTAGGTGGGAATAGGTGCAGTAGGTTAGAGGAAAGGGGTGGCAGACTTGTAAAGATTGCTGTGGAGAGAAGAAAAATTTCTGGTACCAAACCCAACCTGTATAAAAGCCAAAGCTCAGCTGGGTGCGCAGGGGATGTGAGGGCAGCCCCTCCATGCCACAGAGAAATAATGAAATGACAGCTCGTTGTTCTGAATGAATCGGTGATGCTATTTGAATACTGATTTATTGCTTCCTACTGACAAGTGTAATGAGAGAAAAAACATTTTAATCTCATGAGTCATGCTGAGTTTTCCTTTGAGGGACACTAAAAATTAAAAGTAAAAAAAAAGGAGAGAGAAAGAAAAAACTCAGAATACTTGGAGTATGTAGGCATGAACATGAGATGCTTTTTCTAAAAGAGATTTGGATTGGGATTAAAGTTTGCATAATGGCACAAATGGTTTATAATTGCAGCTAGAACAGGGTGCTTGGAAGAGAGTAGACAGGTCCTCTGTGTCCACATTGTATGTTAGGCACATGGGAGCTTGGACACCTAACTCTTCTTTGCCTTTTAATATTTTGACTTTAAGTGAGCAAACAGGCTGAGCATACAGATGCATTTGATTACTAATGATCATTATAACATGAGCAGCACCATGATTTATTAGAATAGTTGTTGAATGGGATTCCAAGAAAAGGTAATTGTTTCAGAGTTATCCTCACAATTAATTTCACATGTGTGAAGTCCATTAACTCCAACTGCAGGCCATGGGATACGTGTAACTGTTCACAGCAAGAACTGAGTTTAGAGACGGGAAGGATGGGCCTCTGGCGATGATGGCCGATTTCAGGGGAAGCTGAGTGCAGGATGACTGGGTTTTTTCTGCTCTGTCTCTGACTTCCTCTACGAACTTAACTAATTATTCAGTTCCTCTGAAATGACAGTGTTCATCAGTGGAATGAAATGTTGATGAAATGGAAACATCAGAGACCCTAAGGTGCTTGGACTATGGCAACAGTAGCTTTTGTAAGTAGTAGGATATAAGTTTTAACACATTATTATCATTAATCCTTAGTCATCCATAGATTTTTCCACTGCTTGCATTGTTGTCTGAGAGTAGAACAGGGATAAAATGTCAAACTATTGTAAGAAATTTGTATGTATTAGCAGAACGACTGCTTGTACTATACCATGAAACGCTAACAAATATGATGTGCCAAAACCCCAGTAGTATGCATCCTCAGCAAACACGATATATATGTTATGACTTGTAACACGATGAGTTTTGAACAGAATTAATCCTTACTCAATCATTAAACAATAAGAAATATTGAGTTGTTTTTCTTAAGGATTAGGAAAATTCTTTTGGAAAGAGACAAACATTTGTCCCTGCTGGAAGCTCCTTCAGCTGTAATGCATCATTGTGCCTGACCAGCCCTAGAAACCTTGGAAAGACAAAATATGTACAAGCTGGTTGTTAAGCATATGTGATATGTTTTGCCTTGTCACCTGGCAACGAAAAGGTTTTTCTAAACAAATTTCACACATTGCCAAAATTCCAACTTTTTGAAACACGTAAGCTGCTTATTTTTTATTTATTTATTTTTCCTTTGTCAAATGCAGCCCAAGGTACATCTTTCTCAGAAGAGCAAATGTTATCATTTCTATTGGTGGAAGAAATGACTTTTATAAATTTAATTCACTTAGTCTTACGTGCTGTCTGTAACAGTGTTGGGACTGCCAGAAAATATAGAAAATATGCTGTCTTCAGAACTAACTCGTAATCTGTCCTACACGTGTTTTAAAGTTAACAAACCCACCGACCCCCCAAAATCCTTGATTGACCTACATTCAGCTAAGGAGCATAAAATTAAAACAAATAAGTCCCGCTAATGATAAATTTTTCAAATAGTAAATAATTTCTGGGTTCTATACATTGTTTAGGAGCAATATGTTTATAATATCTGGTGAAAGAGAAGTGAAAGTTAATAATTTTCCTTTTCAAGTTGCAAAGTATTTGGCATGGAAGTGATCAAATTATTGGCTGCTCTGTCTCTAAGTGTTTAGGTCTGGGAAAATACCCCGAGATGTCATTTCTTGAGCTTGAATTAAAGGTTTTAAGGAGACTACTTCGAACTACAGTGGAAAAGCTACATTGCTATACTCCTGCAAACTATAATAACCTCATACATTCAGTTACCTCCTTAATCTGCCAGTTATGTTTTCTGTACATCTGCTGCTATCTGATTACCAATATATTTATCTTTTACCATCAGTCCCTTCCTCCCCTGTGCGCGGCGGTGTCAGTGCTGATCCAGGCCAGTGCTGATGGGATCACAGTTCATTACCACGCAGAAGGTGATTGGGATTTGGGCGCACAATGGGGTGTGACACCGTTGAGCGAGGGGAGGCAACTCATTATAAATGACAACGCTGCAGTAATGACACACGGAGTTTGGGAGTCAGCAATGATGAGTAGACCTCTTAGCGTTATCCTTGATAGGAGAAAAAAAGCTGACACCCAGGAAATAAAGATGGATGATTTCCATGTGATTCACACAGGATTTTACTGGTTCCGTGCTACCAGTGCTACCATCAAGACATGATAAAAATGGTGGGTCGTCACTGGATGTGCACACCACAACATGGCCACAAGCACCGGAGTGCCACGTATTGGCACTGTGCTGCAAGGGAGAGTGTTTAGATTTTTAATTACTACCTTACCAGTGAACTAAAAAGTGCTTTTGTTTCTTGTGTCATGAAGAGAGCAAAGAAGGGCTTTAAAATGCTAAAACAATGGTGGCCTCCTTTCTGAATGATGCAGCACTTTGTAATAAAGCAGTACGTTTTGAAAAGATCTGTATTTTTTCAAAGACAAACATCAAATAGAAGGAAAAAGGTTATGTCACCTTCACCCTCACAGTACTGTCATTTATATGCTATCAGCTCATTAAATTCACATTAAGATACTCCATGGGACTTTAGGAGCTATTAGTGCACCTAAAATGGCATAACAAAATCTCAGTTCACTTTAAGAGAGATGGCATTGCGACATTTTGTATTTCATCACTGAATTATTATAGTCTCAGATGCATTCTGCTGTGATGGTAATGGAAGGAGGAATACTAGAGAGGAAAGCTGTCCATTTGTTTATCCCCAGGGAGAGAAAAAAGAAAGTTTGATAAAAAACTAGAGTGAAAGTAAAGCATTAACAATTTAACCCCTGTAGCAATGCCAAAGAACACACAGGATTTTTATATTCTGCTTTTCAGGATGTTTTAAAAAAAGAAAGAAAGAAAATTTTGTATATAGGGAGTTGCTTCAGGCAATGGAAGGTGCAGCAAATGTACTGCATGAATGCAGGCATCTCAGTGTTTTATAGGTGAAGTCTCTCATGACAGCCATAAAATACCTTCCTTCATATAATTTCTCATGAAAAAAATAGTTATTGTGATTAAATTTGATGTTCTTGTTAGTTAGTTGTTGTTCCCCCCCCCCCCCCCCCCCCCCCCCCCAGCTTTCATCATCAGCAAATAAGTGTGCTGCTATAGGTAAACCTGCAACCCTGTTTTTATAAATCCCACATGGGATAATTGCTCAGGCACTATGCTCAGGAAAGTATAAGGAAAACTGAAGCCATACTAAGTTATCATTAAAGAAATAATATACATATACATGAATACTAAACAAACACTATACTGCTTAATAAAAAAAAATTATATCTGAATTAATAAACCATATATATTTATGTTTTGGCTCTGGAAAGATAGCTTGGTCTGAGGATGTTTTTTCTACACAGCGCATCTATGTAACTGCAACTATACATTAAATACATATATAATATATATTGGAGGATAGAGAATAAGTTAAATTCAGTTTTTAATTTGAGGCAAAGTTAAGCTAATTTTCTTATAAATGTGCATGAATTATTAAAAAAACATCAGAAGTGGGTTGAAGTAGGTTCAGTCACTTTATGTAATTTATTTTTCTCAATATCTATTTAGAATTATTTAGAAAACATGGTGATTCCTTAGAATTGCTTCCTTCCCTCTCCAATCAACACGAAAATGCCATGACTCAAGAGCTTAGCCTCACAGGCAATAAAAAGCCATCAGAACAAAAAGACAATTTGAGAGTCTAAAACATCGTAGAGCCTTCGAATGTGCACGTACACAGGGAGTGAAATTCATTCCTGTGCGGGGAGCCAGGACAAGCACAACTTAAGCCTTCAAAATACCTCTTAACTGCAATTACCTGATATATTGGTCTTTGGTGGAGCAGCAGCGAATTTCTTCAGTGGAGAGAGAGCTCAAAGACATAGGAAGAGTCATTGCAAAAGAAAGCTTGAGCTTTTGAAAGTAGAGGGGAGGGAAGTAGCGGCACAGGGAATAATCGCTTAATAAATGCACACCGAGCACCTGCTAAATTTAATTCAGCATTTTACTACATTCAGTGCTTCAGAGTGTAATCTCTTTAGCACAGGGATTCTGCTGCTTATTAGATAGTTCACCTGTTGAAAAGCATGATAGACACCAGTTTTATCAGTAAACCATTCTTGAATGGTTACTCTGAAGGCTAAAACCTGCCTGTACAGTGGATAGAGTTTTCTAATAGACAAAAAAAGAAGACACGTTGCACTTAAACCCTTGGTTTTTTGCATGGCATTGGTTTGCCCTTCCCTGACAGTGTGGGGTGCTGAGTGCTGAATAGCTTGGGAGGCAGCACGGCTCATTCCCATTAATGACTGCCAGAAAGCAGAGAGGATGTAATAGGGAATTTTGTCCAGTCTGGGGCGGGTTTTGTAAAGGTCTAATGGAGGTTTACAGTGCTAGTGTTATTGCTAAAGAGCACTAAATTTTAACCTATCTTCAGGCAATGGTACAGTTAAAGCCATGAGAAGTGGTTGCACGTAAACTGGGGAACTTAACATTTAGGCTGATGAGAGACAAAAACCAGCGGTATTTGTGCAGTTCGGTTGGGGAAGATATTGGGTGCAGGGGATACCCTGAGGGAAGATGTCCAAACCAAAGAATGTTATATGGTCACTGATAGATGGATCTGGTGAAGGTGGCTGTAATTGTATGCATTTTAAGTGTTCTGTTCAAAGCTCAAGGTGCAAACTTATTGGGTTAGCTGGAGAAAAAAAAAACTTTCTCTTGTATATTTATTTCCAGAGGAAGCCAACCACCATTTGAATAACCAAATTTATACTTGCCATATTACCAGTGGCATAGTGAGGCATTTTGGAGATGTAAATAATTTAGTATGCACAAGAACTCAATTCATGCTTTTATCCAAGTGAAGTCACCATTGTCAGAAACAGAGATTCAAGCTTTGATATTGTGGCTGATTTAATCCAAACACCGCAAGAGCACACAACAATATGCAATTGCACCAAGCTCACAAATTTCAAGCTCTAAGTCATGCTAATGTCTGTAACCACTTTGTCATGGGTTTATGGGCGTTCACCCAGGGAATCTACAAAGACTTGGCCACCTATGTAAAAATATAGTTTCATAACCCATTATAGCATTTATCTTAATTTTTATTTAGATAGGTTTAAATTATTTATTTATTTAGATTTTATTTAGATGGATTTATTTAGATACAAGTAGCTGGTTTTGCCCCTTCAATGGCAACATAGTTGTGTAAGAGCCAATCATGTCATCAATGGATGAATTAAAACTTGTCTTCATCTGCTAGCTTAGATGGAGGATTGCTTCTGATCCACACAACTTAAACTCCAGACTAGGTTTTCCTCCTAAAACTGTGTCTCTTGGCGGAGGATATCCTACGGCAAAGGAGCTCCAGCATAGCAGATTCAGAGCAGAAAAGCCTCCAGTGCTGTTGGGAAGACAGACTGGGAGAAATGTTTGTCGTGTTTGTTTCCCATCTGCAGCCCAGCATAGCAGTCTGGATACCGATAATCATATTTGGTCCAGAATTTATCAGAGTTGACTAATACTACCCCTTTCGAAGTGAATGTCAAGAGAAGATAGACCACTCCTACTCCAGGCTAAGAGCACATGGCTGGGGGTACTTGCTTTCTACCCTGTCACCTTTCAAAAAGCAAATGTGAGCCAGTTTATCTGCTGTGTGTTATAGTCTGCATCTGCAAGATAGAACTAAAGTAAGTGTTGACATCATTACCGTCCACTGGAGAGGCTGATTTTACATTGAAAGCACCGTGCAACCTTTTAGTAAGTTTGCCAAAAGATCCAGTGACTCTGATATTTAATAGCATTCAGGGATATCTAATTTACAATCTTTTCATCAGTTCCAAATAAGTCATGTTATTTGTTTACTGTAAGTCTATTAGAAAGTAGCTTTTATTTCATATCTCCCCTGGCCACCCAGGCCCCGCCTGTCTTGCACCGTGTCTTACTGATCCTTAATGTTTGTTTTATAAGGTGAAACAGAGTCTATCCCTATCCTTGTACAGGCACCTGAACCAGAAATCTCCTTAAGCTAGTAAAGAGCTTAATTTTGCACTTTAGTTTTTTGTCACACCTCATGACATATAGTAGATAATCATTGTTGCCACTAATGGCTTGTCTACGGTGCTAATCCTTTCACAGGTATTAACTGAAACTGCTTGAAGTAAATACTGCTTTGGTTATAGACCTATCTAGGGTTCAGTATCTCGGTATTATGCAGTGTGTCAAGAAAATAACCGTGGGACGCTCGGTCTGCAAATTGTTCTTACAGCTGCGCTAGACCTGCCTGGCTCCGAGACATTTCCAGGAGGGCTCAGCGGTACCCAGCACCCTCTCAAAAGCTCGTCGGCCAAAAGTTAAAGCAGTCTAGGTTGGTTTGCAGAATCCACCCCAGTATCCCACTCCCAGAAGCCTTTAACTTCCTCAGTACCAATTTGAGGGCTGGGAGTAGAATAAATCGGGAGCTGAATAAATTTACGCTCTTTTAAAGAAACGGATGGGCTACAATGTTAGTGTGCACCGTAATATTATTCTAAGTACCCGTGATGCTGGTTTTGGCACCGACACTCTGCTACAGCATGTAGGAGGGATCCTGACCTACCTTCCTCTTGTGGCTACACGCAGGGTACTATATCAATAAGAAAATTATTTGCATTATCTCAGTCAATTAAGAAGAGTATTTTGAAATAATGAGGTGAAGCCCATAGCTATAAAGTGTGGCACATGCTTTGAGAAAAACAAACAAAAAAACCCCAAACAAAGATTTTATAGGTATGGAATGCTTTTATTAGCCCGAATGATGAACAGCAACTGTAGTATTTAGTTTAATATGCAAGTAGTAATGTACAGTGAAATGTAGAGTAAAATTAAAAAAGAAAACGCTATCTAATAGTGAACCTCAAGTATGCTTGTTAAATCGGAGAGGAAAAAAATAAAGATTTGTGGTTTTTTTCTGGGGGAAAAATAAATATAAATGGTCACAACATGTTTCTAACTTATCTGGACATGGCTAGAGGGAAACACTGTGTAGCAGAGTTCTCCCATGGACTCCAGGCTTCAGTTCAAAGCAATAATTGTAAGCGATCACTCAGTGCCCTGCTTCAGTCTTGTGTGCTTGTCTGAGCAAGATGATCCGAGATACTAGGATTCCTAGAGGAATCACTGCCATCCGTGGTGAGATGTAACACTGGGTCGTAGCCAAATCCCTGACTGGATCCACCACCACTGAGGCGCCGGAAAAGAAAAAAGTTCTCTAACACATTTTCCAGTGTTTCTGTATTAGCTGAACACGGCTTCTAAGATGGTACATTAATATCTATAACCGTATTTTGATTGCTAGCATAAGGCATTTAGCATAATGGCAGTGACTATTGCTAGGGGTTCGGCTATGTGATTTAGTTACTGTGGCTTGACAAATTAACAGACATCAGCTGAGCCCCAGAAACCAATTTGGTGCACCCTCATAGCCTGTGGCAACTGGAAGGTAAAATACATTATCTTCAACTTGAAAGAAAGGACTCTAATATAACTTGTTTAATCCTCTTTGGAGATGGCCCAAGAACATGCAAATTGGGCAGAGCACTTCAGCACATACTTAGTGATTTTTCAATCTGCGGTAACTCTTGTGTCTCAGCTCTAGGTCTATAAATTTGCCTACCCTGTGCCTAGGTTGCCTTGAGGTCCTAAATAGCCAATGTCAAACCAGTCTGGATGTCTGCAGGCTGCCTTCTGTGGGAATGACATGTCGAGGAAAGGGCCATCAGAAGGGGTGCTGTAAGGAATGTGTGTAAATAAACCAGACGAAGTTAATGCCAACAGGAATGCCACAGCATGTTAATGCCAGCTCTGTAATATCATATCTCCACATAATCAGGACATTAGTTAACTTTTAGGCTGGTCCACATTAAGTTCTTATTTCTTCTTTTATTTATATTTTCTAAAACAAGGGACCTTATGTCAGAGGAAGTCTGGTGTAGGCAGAAATTAGGAAAGATGTTTCTTAAAATTTGGAGTGGCTGAATTTCTCAGTATGGATTTCTAATATATTTGCTTGCTTTCAAAACAAGGTGGCATGTGATGTGACATGCATGTTACAGTGCACTCAGACACACTGTTAATTTTGTGTAGGACAGATAAAGTAGACTTCGGGGATGAATTTAGCTTTGTGTGTGTGTCTCACTTTGTTATGAAGTGTCATACATAACCCAGCCTCATTCAGACACCATTCAGGAAATACCCATTCTAGCACTGAAATTGCCAAATACATGATACTTTGATACTGCTTGTGGTGAACACTGCTTTGGGGAGTGTTGCACTATCATTACATAGAAGAAACATGCTGGTGCTTATGGGCATGGTAGTTTGGAGGATGAAAATGCCTTTTTTAAAAAGTAAACAGGTAAAAGTATACCTTTCCTTTTATGTTCTTTTCTATGGAAGCATCCTTCATGCCTCCTCTGGATGATGTGGAGTCCTCAGCACCTCGTAGTACAAGTAGCTTCTCTTGTAGGCCATCGTATGGATTTTCTGAATCACTATTAACAACTCGTTTGTCATATAGTGGTTTAGTTTCCTGGGGCCTAAAATGTTTCCTTCTAACCTAAATTCTTGGCTGCAATACATGGGCATCTGAAGGGTATGTAATATGATGGTCTGTGATCTCTAGGAGATTAGAAAAGATATGAAGTTTAGTTCTGTCCTTAAACTCTGAAACTATAAACATGGACTGCAGGGGCATAAGTGGAAGACTGACCACCTGGACTAAGATCTTATGTAAAAACAAGTTACAGATAACAGAAAAAAAAGTCCAAGCTCAGAAGAGGTTAAAGTACACTCAAAACCATGACTGTGGTGAAGTGCAACAGAATGCACACAGGGTAGAATAATGATCCATATGCTATAGTACAGAAAGAGAAATAGTTCAGTAAGTAGAAAGTTGCTGCCATACTGGCCACAAAAGAGCTTTCAGAGTCAGTATGAAAAAGCTCTTAAATTTTCATCCTTCTGTGTAGCGGCAGTAAAGAAGAATGAAGGAGATTACAAATCAAGAAAATAAACCAGATAAATTGGAACCAAAAAAAGAAAAAATTGAGAAAACCATGTTATAAATTCGTATAAATTATGAGTGGACCAGAATAGACGTGGATCTAAGATTGGTTTCAAGTCTTGGTGGTTGCACTCTTTGCTTGATCAGATTTCAAAACAGGTATGTTTATCCCTGACAGAACCATCCCTGGTCCTTGGTTACTTATCTGAACATTTAGTAAGCCATAAAGAGTGAAATCCTGCTGTCCTTACTCAGTTCTGATTGCCAATAGGAAATTGTATGAGCAATGAGATACGACCCTGGGTGACCCTTATACTATGATGTTTTTGAGATGCTGTTTTATCAGTTAGGATGGGTGTAGATGGAGTATATGCAAAAGATGGCTTAGGAAGTATTTATCAAAACCTGCATGTCCATTCAATGGGTAAACACTATATTTATTGACTTTTTAACTGTACCTATAAATTTTTATTTTATTTGTTTTCAAATAATGGGTCATTTCAGTACCTGGCATAGATGTGTATGATCTGCTGTTAGCTCAAATCTGGTCTAAGAATGAATGAGTGGTGCAGCCAAGATAATGTGATATTCAAAGCTTCTGGCTAGACCTGAGTCCTATATACTGTACCATCTACTCTTATAAACATCTTTATGATAAGATAATGAATAAACCTGATAACTGGTTAAATGAGAGATGTGGAGAGTACTACTTGCTGCCTAGACTGTTGGCTTGGTACTGAGGCAAGTAGCTATACCTAAACCCCTGCCAGGTGGAATGATTTCGGGCAAGTCAGGTCACCCTGGCTGTATCTCATTTTACCCATAAAGTAGGGATAATTAGCTATGCTTTTCTCCTCTATAAAGTCTTGAGATTTGCTGGTGAGCTGGATATCTTTGTTTTATAGGAAATCAGCCAGATCTTTAACTCTAGTTTGTAGCAGAGGAAAACAAGTTAACAGAAAAAACAATCAGTGATATATGCTAATAATTACTCTTATAAATACTTTTTGTTGTTTTGACTCAAGAATATGCAGGGACACTTCACTGTTTTCTTAGAGCTGCCTAGTATTCTTGCATTAGTTATATTGCAGACTTCCCTTCGTCTCATTAAATCAAGATCCATATCAGACAAAACCTGCTGTCTGGGCTTACCATCCGGCAATATTTGTTTGATGAGAACTTCGACTCTCACTAGTAAAGAGAGAAACCATCCCTGAGCACATCCGTCGGTATAAGAACTGCCTCAAGTGTATCCAGCAACTCCTCCTCCAGACTGCAAGGTCTGAAATGGATCTGCCAGTGCACTGACCTTGACTTTGCCCTTATTCCAAGTATATGTATTGCTAGATATCAACAATCTAAACAGAACTAAAACCCTAAGCAACCGAAATGTAAACAATCAAAACAACAAATGCATTTGTTGTATTAGCTGACAGCACCCATAATGTCACCGGACAAATATGTAAATACTGACCTAAATCCCTTTGCTAGAGACTTTTGTATTCACTTTAAATGTTGAAATAGACAGCAGCTCCTGCATGACTAGCCCTCAGTCTGACCAGAAACCTGGGTGCCCACGCAGCCCCGGGTGCAGAGCTGTGCCACAGTCGCTCCTCCTTGGAGCTGAGCCTTATTGTGATTCTGTGGGATTCGGGAAACTGTGATGGAAAGAGGATTTCGTTCTTGTGAATTTGGCACTATTCATTAGCATTCAATTAATTAAAACCAAACCTTTAACATTTTTTGGCTGAGTTGAAAAAATAGACATCTGAATATGCAGAAAACTGGAGTACTGACCCAATCCATCAATTAGTTGGACGTTAATTGCATTTTTTCCCACTGACTTCAGGAGCTGTAGATCAAACCAAATGTGGTAGACTGCGTGGAATCAGTTTCCTACTGCTGAAGCCAATGACTTTCATAGGTGTTTCCTGAAGCAGGTAATTAACATTAACATTCCTCTCCATTCATTTCAATGGCTAATGGAAACAAGATAATAATGCTTGGGTGGTGTTGTGGTCATGTTAGCCGAAATAGGGTATTCCAGCCTCACAGTCTCGAGGGGCAGACAAACCCATTAGGTGTCAATAAGTGGCTAGGTTAACATACAAAGTCCTGACCTGAAACCCTTTTGCAATGTTATGCATGTAAATCATCTGTGTCCAGTGAAATGAAAAAAGTAGCCAGTTCATCAAAATTATTCTGTATTCAAGGAAACCTATCTTTACATTGTGATAACTTTTATAAAACAGACTTAAAATAGTTTTAAAAGTTTCTTACCCCTCTAATAACAAAGTTTTTTTGGTAAGGATTAGACAATTGCTAGTGTTAATAACTCTAATAGTAACTCCTTCTGAGTTAATAACTCTAAATCTGGAGCACTTCTTCCTCGCTCAGATGGTGTTCACCTTGAGATAGGCAGCATTCCCCTACTACTGGAGAGCTGTGCTCTGGTTTTACACAATATTAAGTATTTGTAGTATTTCCAGCTGCTTAACTCAGACTGATTTCAGCAGAAGCTAGGCAGTTTGCTGCCTTTTGGGACCTATGATGTAATTTACTATGTATAAAATGGCAATAATGCCATTCACCTGCCTCAGTGAAATTTTATGAGGATAAAACTAAAGCTAGAACTGTCTTTAAGAATGTTTCTGACAGCACACTTTTCAACAGCTTTTTGGGAAAACATTTTCTGTTGCTGCACTTCCTGTTGAGGGATGTGTAAGGAGCCAATTTATTATGTTTTTAAGGAAACTGAAAAAGTTTCAGTATTAATTTGTGTTTACCCTAATTCCAGCAGCGCTTCTGATCCGATAACCCCTGAGTGCCCCTGACCACCATACACCAGTATAAAAACCACCCGGCAGTCATGTCCTGGTGACTGGAGCTGGGATCAGGAGGCACCTGAAGCACAAGGTGTTTTGAATGGAGTTACCTCCATTTCAGGAGCATCAGGCGGAACTGGCCTGAATATTATGCTGTCATAATGTCTATTTGGAATAATTTTTAATGATAATCTGGGTGATTGTAAACATGATTGACAATGATGAAGTGTTACATTTTTTCCTAATAAAAAAAGTCTCATTTGGGGCTGTGGTAGCGATGATATGATCAAATCCTATTTATTCTGATACAGGGAGACCCTCAATGCAAGGCTGTTATGCACAAGGAAGGACACTTCCCTATTGTAACTCCCATTGTACCAGAGCTGTAGAAATAGGAAAAGCAAATTATCCAGGAAGAGGGTATTATGCAGATTCGAATTAGGAACTTTGCTGTCAGTTATGTGATATTGCCTTAGTTGTCCTCTTATTTTTTGTATCACCACATTAAGCAAAAAAATGTTCATTTAAACACACATTCTCATCCACCGAAATGACATGTACTTACTAGCTACAAACTACTGCACAATAGAAGAATTGAGAAAAGAAATAATATTAGAACTGTTCCAATATTTGGCCTCTTATGTAATTGTAGGAGTGCAGTAAGTCACTGCTTTTCTATGATACTAAAAATAACATTTTTAATAGAAAGGTCTGTTATCTGCTATTGTATAATTTCTTCTAAAATACCGAATAACCACGGAAATTTTTCATTTGTAATGTAATTTAATTCTGGATTTTATTTTTGATTATGGTTGAGGTTAACTTTGATGTTTTCAAAATGAATTTCAAAGACCATTTATTCAGCTAATTTTGAAGGCAAAAACACAGTGAAACTTTTATCCCAGTTGGTAAGCAGCTATCCCCTAGTTTTATTCAAGTTTTCACATAAAAATGCCAGTCGGGAATAAAACTGACAAATATATTCAATCAAAGATGGAATATTTTTTCCTCTTAAGTTGCAAATGGCTTCATTAAAATAAAAGCACCACCTTAGGGATTGCATAAAGCAGAATATTGGTACCTAAATGGTATTTATGACTCGGCTAAATGTAAAGTGAATTAAAATTTAAAGGATTATAGTCAGGTAGGCCACAGTCATTCGTAGAGGAATGTCCATTAAGAAGATGAAAGAACCTGCAGTCCCCAGCGACAGGAACATGTCGGGTTAGCGGTCAGGCATACCTACACGCTTAGTGGCACTGTAAATAAAAAACATCATGGTCAAACCCTAAGGTACTTGTGTGATGCTTACTTCAGGCAAAGAAAACAAAATCCTTGTGCAAACATCTAGGGATGTGTATATTTTTAGGTATATATATGTGCATATAATATATAGATATATACACATATCTGTGTATCTATATATGTGTATCTATAACATATATGTATATTAGATAGAGATATATATAATATTACAGCACTGTGGATGATAAAAAGCAACACAGTTAATGACGTAAAATATAATCTGAGCCCTGTTATTTTACCAGTAGCTTGCAGGTTCCACTGCAAATTCACCTGCTTCCAGGTCTTAATAAAAAGTCCATGCTGCTTTTTAAGGAATTCATAAGACAGGGAGGGACGGGGAGCCTTCATGGTAAGAGTCTGCCAAAGCACACGTTTAATTTTTGACATGAAGGAGGTAGAGTGCTTTTTGGTTTTGTAATGTATTTGCACACAGCTATGATATAGATATGTGTGTTGCATTTCCTGAATTTTTATCTTTAAGAAGAATGAAATAATTTGCTCAGTTTATTTATTGAACTGAATTCTGGCCTCAGTCTTCAAGATTTTGTACCACAATCAGCAAGTGATTGACAGGAGTTCTTAGAAGATTTGTTTTCTTCCCATCATCGTGGTTTCTTCATGGAACAGCCATTGTTCAAGTTACTACACAGTGGGGAGCTGGTCAGGAAATAGTTTCTCATTACTGAAAGTGTTTGTGACCAAACAATAAAATATTCTTCAAGATGTGTGCTTTTAATTTACAAATGCATTTCTATGAAAACCAAGGTTTTCAGTTACAGTTTTTAAAAAGTAATTGAAAAAATATTCAGCCATCTTTAATCGAATGTCATTGTATGACACCTATCTATGCACTTTTCTGGCCATATTGCTATGGTGTTTTGCTCCAGGCATTGGTCTTGTTTACCTGAAAAAACCACTTACATCCTAGATGCAGTCGAAATAATCAGCCCTGATGTTTATTCACCCAGCATCAGCCCCCTGAATATAGTACACCCAGGATCTTGACAATTATTTGTGTTGAGAAATAGATATCATGCAATTCACTGCCTTTTAAAAAGACGTGACAAATTTGCATAGCATTCATTTACATAATTTTATTTATTTCCTGTTGCTTCTATCCAGCTACTCCCTATTGTCGTGTGTTCCTGGCCCTGTACTTTCCCTTCTCTGCTGCAAGTTACCGGATCTTGCATGCACTTGCCAATGTATAATTTGCACAACCGTTTCTGTCACCTCTGACTGTGGCCCTGTATGTTTAACTTAGCATATTCTAATACTATAAAGCTTTAAATCCAAAGGAATGTGAGATGGGATATATCTATTTATTAGAATATTAGCATTTCTAACATGACACTTTATACAATGCTTTGAACCACATGGTGCATATTCCTTTATTTAAATAGTACCTCTGAGTCTTAATATCTTCTTTCCAATTTGGACAGATTAGCTAAGTGGTTAAGTGGTATCCTTTTATTATCCATCTACATTGTGCCATACTCTTATCTTTGATAAGATAGGTGACTAGTGGGATGCTTTTTCAAAGTGCATGTCTTTATAGCTCCGCATTGTTATTTACCTTTTTCTATGTTTCATTTCTCACTTTACATTTTTCGAAAATTTTAGAAAATCTTTTAGAAAAAAAAGATTATTAATAATTAAAACCATGGCATTTGTAGAGCAAGCTAGTAGACATTTAGGAGTAATTTTAAAGTGAATTTTCTTCTCTGTTTTACTCTCTACCCTTCACTTAAGCATTCAAACACACAATAAAAACTAATGTTTGAGTGAGGGTTTGAAAAGATCTCACAATTGGGCTTTGCAGGCTAAAAGTCCAGTTTAGCAGTATGCTTCTACCTGTTAGTGCTTATGCTCATACACTGTCTGCATTTAAGAAGGAAACCAACTATTTAAAGTAGTCCAGGGGGTTTTCAAGGCTGGTTTATCAACTGTATTGCACTAAGCCTGGGTAGAGGCAAAGCAAGTATCTCGTGACTCCCGTTACAGTCACATTCCTGGAGGAAGGAGATGATCGAGGCTCTTGGAGGTGGTCTGGTCCACGAGGAGGCTGGGATCAGGCAGGACTTGGCCAGCCCCACCATCAGTCTGATGGTTTATGCCTCAAGTTTGTTTCTGAAACCCCTTTTTTTTTTTTCTGTAGGACTCATCTGGGTGGCATTCATGAGTCAGCAAAGCTGGAAGATGGAGTTTACAACCCAGTTGCTGGTTTCTTGTATCAGTTTCATATCAGCTTCCCCTAAAAGGGAATCAGGTCCTATTTGCACAGGGGAAAACTAAGCTTATTCTGGACTGCCTTTGTGATATTAGCAACTGTGTTTTAAGTGCTTTTGCAGGACATTTGTGGAGGGCTGAACAAAAGGAAAACAGGTTCTGGTGGGCAAAGGCAGATGGAGATGCATCGCCAAATAACAAACCATTTTCAGGGCTGGTGATTCAGAGTGGTTCCTGAAAACTGTACGTTAGGAGTAAATGAGTGTAGGGAAAAAGAAAGTGAACCTAAGCCACTTTATTTATGAAGATAAGTTCTGAAACACTGTACTTTTTTGACTGTTTTCAGTTGGTTTGTAGGATGATAACCATAAAACTGTGCTGCAGAGATTTGAATATAACATGCCACGTAAAAATAGAGTATATGAGAAATATGTCTTTAATCTGAGGCACAAAAATAAAATGAAACTATGGATGCTCTGAACTGTGCTAATTGCATTTTGCAATTATGGGGATCTGACTCATAAAAGTACCAGACTGACACCATCGGAAATCACACAAAAAAGCAAACAGAACATTTGGAATTAACTTTTGAAAAGGTTAAAATTTCCTAAGGAAGAGAAAACACACATATCCTGGGCGGGGGGGGGAATATGCAGACTACTCTTGGAGCAGAGAGCTCTCAAAACTCAACTCAAAGGTGGAGCCAAGACAGACAAAGACATGGAGTTTGTAGATACTATGATAGTTGGTGAAACATGGGCAATCCGTGGTGTATGAAGAGGATGCCACAAATGCTATGGGTGATATAGTAAGGGTACTGGCAAAGTAAATGGAGTCACTGATGAAAATTGGTATTATTACTTCAAAAGAATATGTTAGGGGAGCCTTGTTAGAAAACCTGCCAATTCTGTCAATTTGAGGGGAGAACACTTTATTAAGCTTGACTTGAGCAAACTCTGTGTTAGAAGCGGTTTTACTATTATAAATATTTTTTTAAAAAAACTTTTTTAGAAAGCTATTGATAGTAAAATACGGGACTTAAGTAAAATATGGGGTTGATATTGCTGAAATTATCTCCATGAAACAAATTTGTAAATAGGTGAAATCACTTTTTAAGGAGTCTTGTTTGCCATAAAATACCAGGATTCATCCACTGCATATGCTGTGAAAGGGCAGGGGCATGAAAAACTTGACAAAGAGATGGAAGTTGTCCTCCTGCAGGCAGGGGTGCTCTGGACAGAGTGTTAAAAGGGGCTGGAAAAGCCCAGCCTTCCCAAAATACATATCCTTAAAAAGATTTTGCTATGAGGTAGAAGCTAAAAAGTGGATCGTGACAAGCTCATTTCTCTGGGAAAAAGCGGGGGGAACACAACAGGCAGATCATCAGTCACTGCAGGAAAACATGCAGCAGATTTGGGGACCTAATGGAATATGTATAAAGGAAACGATTTCCATTGCTTATAAAGGAAGAGATGTGGGTGAGATGACTGCTATCAAACACTTTTCTGCTACTGGATGCCCCGGCAGGGATCTGGCAGGTCACTATGTACTTGTACACATTGAGCAGTCACTTTAAGAAAGTTTCCACAAAGAAATCATTTGAGTTGTGACTCAGCACTTGAGGTAGGTGGCAAAGGAAAACAAAATACATCTTTAACCCCTGGAAGTGTTATAAATTGTGAAGGTTATAAAAGGTATTTTGATGTCACTGATACCTTTTGCTAAAAATTCTTCATCACAAAGAACCTAAAAGGAATAAAGGAGGAAAATGTAAATAACCCAGGACATAGACTGGAGTAGAAACAGCTAAAGGAGAAGTTTGTGCAGAGGAGCAATGAGTGAGACCACCGTCTGTGTGCTCCCCAGCTGTCCCTTCCTGCAGGGGAAACTTCTCTTTTCCCTTGTTACCCCAAGTAGCAGCCCAGAGCATTCCCAGGAGAGGTGTCCAGAGAAAACTGCAGCTTGGTTCAAGCTTCACTGTATCCCTTTCAGCCACTGCATTTTGCTGGGGAGGCTATAGCCCTCCACGCTATCAGACATATGTTTAATGCATACATACACAGTAGTTGCATCACCTCCCAGCCCTCTCTGGGGTTAATGAAGAGGCTGAGGTCCTGCAGATTCAGCTGTGGGTCATTTTTGTGGTCCCACCTCAAATTCATTGGCAGGTCCTTGCCTCTGTTTTGCAGCGTGGGCCTCAGAGTTGGATGATGTGTGTGGCAGAAAACGCTTTCCAAGGTTATGCAGGGAGAGGGGTCACTTCAACAGTTGTACCTTATACGCACCTCTTTATGCAACCGTGAATCAGGTTAGCAGTGCATAGGAAAAGCTTTTGGCCTCGTTTATGTGATCTAAAAAGGATTATTCTTGCTTTTAAGTAGGTCATTGTTAGTGGAAAACAATGAAAAACCAGCAGAATGTAAAAAGACTTCATTTTGTTGTTACAGCTAAGGTAATTACAGCCCTCTCAAGCTCTGTAGACACCTGAAGGACATTTGCTGTTTGCAGACCTGACTGCTAATGGCACTGAAAAAGTGGTTAGTGTAGTCTGGAGCTGGAAATGAAGTACATCAGAGGTAAAAGCCTGTGGGCTGGGGCTGGGTGTGGCATGATGCTGCTCACCTGATGGGAGTGATGGGTGATGGGCAGCACCTGGGGCTGGTGTGGAGGTCACTGCTGGGCAGCCAGGCACCTCCTGCACCGCAACCAGCCTGGGTGCTGTGGAAGGAAGCAGTGTTAAATGTGTTGCTCTTGGGTAGTTGTGAAGCTCTGCTGTGTGTCAGCATGTCCCCCTGTAATGCCTGAGCAAGAGGGTCCTGGAGAGCCACCATCACCATCTTCTCCTGCTTCTGAGTGTCGCTTGCAGCTCCGTGGCCCATCACGGTAAGCGCAGTTTTGGCTGTCTGATGGTTTTTGTGCGTCGTGTGGAGTCTGGTGCGTTGTCTGGCCCTGTTCTGGAGGATTTGGATGGAACTTTTACAGTGTTAATAATCAAGAGAGATGTGAGGCTGTGGTGTGGCCTCGAGTTGGTCAGAGCTTTGTGGTGAGTTTGCCCAGGTGTCTTCTTTGTTGTGGTCCATGGGGACCAAAAGGCTTTATATTCAGCAAAGCCAGGTTTTATTGTAAGGAAATGGGAGTTAATCTTAAAGAGAGAAAGCTCATAATAGCCATGGAAGGCAGAAATGATTGCTTGCTGTGTCCTTGTGGGCTGCTTCTTGCTTCTAGGCTTGGTTTTGTCTAAGTTAAGTGGCTCTTGGAGTTGTAGCATATTCTGTGTGGTGCTGAAGAGGCTTTTAGGAAGTTTTCTTTGCATTACCAGATTTAGTCTCTAGTTCCTCCCGAGTCTTGCTCTGTAACACTGCCAACCCCTGGACTTCCCTCCCCCAAAAGAGTTGGCTGGCTGCTCCCAAGTGTTTTCTAGAGGTTTCTCTGTGATGCATCCCTTTAAATGTTCATGTATTAATTGTGAGCTTAAGTTTGTCAATTAAGAAACTGAAATATCATAGGTATTTTGGCTGAATCCAGTGCAAACGGAGATATGGCAGTTTTTCCCACAACTCTTAATGGAAACGTACTGCCAAAGGTATGAATGAAATACAGAGAGCTTTGCGTATGAAGCTGAAGATCCAGGAAAAGGGGTCTCTGTAGCAAAATCAGGCTTGAGTTGCTTGCCCTGCAAAAAACGGAGAAAAGCCTGCCCTTGTAGACTGCTCTTCTCATTTTCCTGCAGTAGACTGCTTCAATGTAGATAAGTATGTTAATATACATCTAATCTGGTTTTGCTAAATAGAACACAAGTGATATGTACCGATGAATCAAATATCAGCATGAATTTGTGCAGTTTCTAATGGCTTTGGAATTTGTTTGAATGTATTAGCACTAGTTCCTACTAATTGTTTAATGGAAAAAGGCATTAAATTTCAAGTAGCTACCGGGAAAAATTGCAAAATCCTAATTTCTCCTTTGTTTTGCCAAATAGAAGGAGTGTAGCAGTGAAATATATGCCGTGTCTAGATGTCATTTTGTCAACTGTAAACAGAACAAGAGCTACGCTGTGACAGAGGCGGGGAAGCTGCAGCGCTGTAGGAAGATGTACAGCTTGACAACAGGAGAGATGACTTTTGGGTCAGGGAGTTACTGTTTTCTTGAACGTGATGCAGTGTCTGCTTGTGGTGGAAGCTAATGGTGCAGTACCACTGCTGGAATAAAGGGGCTATTTCAGAAGAGATCAACTGGTCCAAGGGCTGGTTGCAACCGAGGGAATAAATCTGACTACTTTAAACTGTGTGTATCACACTAAGTATTTCTGTTGTTGAGTTTTGGCTGGAAGGGGGCATGGGGCTGTGCTGCTGGAAATTGTAAGGGTTTTGGCAGTATAAACTTCTTGAGATAAGGTAGGCTAGCATGTAAACTTGGAAAATTCTAGCTTTTTCTATGGTAGTTCCCTGAAAGCGAGTTCAGCTGGTATGGACTGTGGTAAGAGATGCACCTGGGTGGCTACTGCAGGATAAATAGGTAACCTGTGATAAATTTCCATCTAGTTGACCTACTCTGTATGATAACTCTGTGAGGGTGGTTGAACCCTATGTCTTTTGCTCTTGACACAAGGATGCTGAAGGCCTGTGGGAGAGCTGTTCTGTTGCACACAGGCACGTGCCTGGGGAGGGAAAGAGCTGCTATTCCCAGCTGGGGAATTACTACACTGTACTGAATTCAACAGAAGACTTCTGATTTGCAGCAGCTGTGTATGTGGAAATAATTAAAAGCTACATTTTCCATACCTGCCTGAGTTATTGTCTAGGTATATGACAGTCAGTGGAGTTCACCGAGACCCTTGCTGCTGTTTGTCCATGCTGTAGTCCAAGTGACCTAACCTATTTATCAGTAGTAGCAAATTGTTAGTCATTCTCATAAGTATCCTGAACAAAATGTGCCAGCTAAACTGTACTCAGCAAGAGTGAGGGAAGGAAATAACCCACAACTCCACACAACAAAAAAGCAAACAAAAAAAACCCTTGAACCCTGATCTGACTGTTATGGGAGGCGATTATTATAGTTCTTCACTTGCAAATTTTCCATTTGTGTTAAGTTGCTTCCCACAGTCTCTCACTGTCACATTCTTTCAAAAGCCAGAACGGCATTGATAGAGTTCAGCGTTTTGGCTCGTTCGTCCCAGTTCTGCCTGGAGACTGGACGTACAGGATGTAACACAAATCTTCAACCAAGATTCTGCCCTCCTGGTTGTCCCTTTTTACTTGAAAGCAATACTTAGACTTTCCTTGTCCTCCTTTTGTCCTAAGTCAAATATGTTTTGAAAACAAAACAAAACACTTGAAATGGTAATTTTGGAGCTTCCCCCTTGCAAAGCTCTTCCTCCTTCGGATGCTTTAAAAAAAAAAAAAAAAAAACCAGCTTAAAAATCCTGTTTTAAAGCTTCCTTCACCCTTCACCTATTTATCTTTAAAGCAGTGCAAAGTGAGGCTATATAGTTTTTATGAATTAATTTATTTTGTTTGCAGCTGGTTATCATCCTGCTCTGGAATATTCATGTTAAGTTACAGAGAGCACTGTGCCATTTTCTAGATGTTATCATTATGGCCTTTTAGTTAAGAATTACCACTGCTATTACAGCAACTACAAGGAAATGCACTCCCACTCATTGCTGTGATAAGATGCCTCACATCCTCCTCCTTGCAATGGTTTCCTTAGTGTTCCACTTCTCTGGTGGAGACATATTTGCAGCAATGATAACAATTTTCAAAAAGAAACTAATAAAATGTGCACACATTTTTTTTAAGGCTTGTGATTTCCTCCCAACAAAACTGTCACTGAAGCTAGTAAGCACATTTAGTAGAAATGATTAGAGATGTGTGACAAATTTACAGCAAAATGCACAGCAAAACTGGAAACATTTTTCTTTTCATCAGCTATATGAAAAGCAAAGGGGGGGGAAAACATGTTTTTCTCTTCCTTTCTGCCTGACAGAATACTTCAGATTTAAGATATGGGAGTATAACTTCTGAGTAATGTTTCTGTTAAAGTATCAGCCAATTTTTTTAATAGAGAAAACACTTTCTCGATGGTCATCAGATGTCAGTGGCCATTGGTTAGCATCATTAGTCAACAGGGATGAGATATCTTGGCTTATAATAACAAGAAGGTGGAAAAAAAATTACTGTTGGCTTTACAGCAATTTGTACGTCAGAATTTTTGAATGAAGGAGAAAAAGTGTTTGTCCCACAATGGGCGTGTTGAAATTAAAAATAACACCCCCCCCCAACAGATCAGTCTAGAAATGTATAAAGGTTTAGATTTGACAAATATTCAGTAATTCAGTGGCTTATCCAGATCAACTTGAAATATGTTAATAAAAGAAAGGAAAAAAGTTTTATGGTTTAGTTCTCTGTCATATAAAAGAGTTTTGGTCAGCTCTAAGTGTACTGAAATACAAGGTTTCTATCACCTTGTTTCTGGTCTTTCCTCAAAAATGGACTCTTCTATTTATCCCAGCAGGGCAACTACTCCGCAGATAATCAGAAGGAATTGATATTGTGTCCTTGGTATTGTCTTCTGACCTTGAGGGTTGTAGGTGGTTTCTGCTGGAAAAGTTTTCACAAGGTTGGTTTGTATTTTGTTGGTTTGGTTTGTTGTGTGTTTTTTTGTTTTTGTTTTTGTTTTTTTTTCTCCTTAATGCTGTGCAGTTCCATTCATTTACCAAAAGTTATTTGACTTTGGAAATAAACAGTGAGATGCAGTGTCCTTGTTCAGAAATGTAGGTCTCTCTCTCAGCTGGTGACCTGGTCAAGTGCTCTGTGCACACTGAATGAGGTGAAACAGTATGATGCATGGTGTTCAAGAGCCTCTCCAAGGGGCATCCCCTCCTGTACAGAAAAGCATGACACCCAGTTGTTGCAAATTTTATTATTCAGTGATGGTAGATACTTTTTGATTCTGCTTCCGCTGCAACTACCTGCTTTTCAAATCTAATGTGGGAAACTAGACTAAACCTGTTGTAGCATTCGGAGTATCTTCTGCTTTTGACAGAGGATTTTAATTCATTACGCTGTCTTCATTTAGTGTCCATGATGCGCTCTCCTCCTTTAGCCAAACTATGTGGAAGGCAAAAACCTAGCTGAAATCTCCATTTACAGCTGTATGACACAGACCTGCACCTCTTGAGCCCACAAAAATTATATATATATGCAAAGATGAGAGCCCTGTGCTCCCATGAGCGGGAATAAAGCTGCTTATCTTAAAGTGCCTCAACAAAATAAAGAGCTCCAAGGTTTTTTTTTGTTGTTGTTTCTTTGTTGTTTAAATCACTATCTAGCAGTGGTTATTATTCTCTGGCTTATAATGGAATATATAATTTCACTTTATTTAGGTCAAGGAAGAGAAAAGCAATAATTGTTTGATACCTATTAGTAGTGGTTTTTTTAAGGGCAAGCACTCTGTGGAGTAATTACACCATTATTTGGCTATCACAGATTACATGTTTTAGATGAATATTTTTTGAAATGTTTTTTAAACAACAGGTTTAATGTTGAAAACAGGTAAACTCATGTCTCATAAATTCAATATAAAAACCTGAGCAGAGTTAATGAAACACTGACTCTCACAAGGAAAGGTACATCCTGTATTGGGATGAGGTTATCAGCAGCAGAATGGAAAAAGATTAGGAGTAAAGCATGCAGAGGCCTCAATCTAAAGTAAGTTAATATTAAAATTATGTCTGGAAGTCATTTAAATCCCACAGTAGTGGTTAAATAGAGGAAAAGCTATAGTATTTAAGTTTTAAGGAGAATATTGGCCTATTGGTTGTTGGGTGGAGGGCTTGTGAAGGTGTTGAACAACTTTGGGAAAATATAACACACATACACGTACGTGATATTAGATTGTTGTTAAATACCAGACCTTCCCTGAAGTTGCAATACTTTATTTGTGCTCCGGGAAAGGCTTATCAAGAGCAAAGAGGTGCTGTGGGGTAGGGTTTGGGTTTGGCTTTTTTTTTGGTGTAATGAATGTCCCTGTTGATGGTCTAGGCTGGAAGTGGATTTCTCATTTTTATACTTTGATTTTTATTGAAAAATATCTCAAGTATTAGTGGTGCAATAAGTTAAAAATTGGGTCCTGAACATGCCATGCTATAAAGAAGATCTATGTAAGTTATAACAGTAATACCATGTAAGCTCTGTTTTATACAATGCTATTGTTTTTTACATTTTGGAGGGGGCAAACACTGAAGCATCATGACTGCATTTTGGTTTAAGCCTGTATTTTTGACTGTATTTTCAGGGAATTAACTGTAACAACAAAAATTGTGTGTTTTTTCTGTGAACTTGTAGGTGGCCATCGTGCCGTGTCGCCATGATCTCTATGATGATAAACTCAAGGTTTGATTTGAACTGAGATTTGTTTAATCACAGATACTATACAGTTTTACTTTTGTAGGTTTATGCAGAGAAAGAAAATGACACACGTAAGGGGAGGTGACAAAATGAAAGAAAATCAAAGGAAGAGAGTGTCTATGATAGCTCAGTATCAGCATTTTGATGGCCCAGGGAAAGGAAGGGGACTGCGGCGTTCCTCTTCAGGGAGGAATTGAGGAGATGCCTATCTCAAAGGCTACACTAAAATGCCATGTAAGGGTAATATGTCATGATCATAGTGTGCTCTGATCAATAATCTTCCACCGATGTTGGGGTGTGGGATTATTTTGGACTCTGTTTCCCATTCTGAAAACCAGGATACTGTTCCTCATCTATCTTGCAAGGATGTTGTATTTACCAGGGAATGCATGCAGAATGATTTTTGAAAGATGCTCTAGAGTGCAAAGAATTATTGCATTGTTTTTATTCATGACTTGAGCTGGGTTTTAGTTAGTTGCATGCCTTTGTATGCTGCGTATTGGGTTTTTATAGCAACGTCTGTGTTCTCTGGGTACCTAAGCAGAGATTTTCATTTTCATACTACATAATTCAAATGCTGGATTCATACCAAATTCATCTCCTCCACACATTTTAACTGCATTATTAATAATAATATGGTTGATTGCTGATGCTATATATTTGTTTTCTAAAGAGCTCGTTGAGAAGCTGGGCGTGTTAATAAGGTATGGTGTGTTTCTCCTGTGTTCTCAGCAAGGCTCCTGCCTGTAGCACGCAACTGGCACTGCCCATATTCTCTTTTCACTGCTACTAGGCAGAGCACGCAGGCATTTTCAATTCACTAGATCATTCACAAGTTACCTCCAACCCAACCTTGTCATTGCAATTCGTCACACTTACAGTGTATGCTTTTATGTGCTGTATCTCGCCGAAGTCTCATCACGCCAGGCCAGTGCCACAGGGTACTAGACAACAACAAAGATCTCAAGCATAGTTTAAAAGGTAGCACTATAAAAGAGAAAAATAATGGCCGTAATCACTGCTAGATACCCTGTTCCCACAGATCCTGCAGCCTTTTTTTAATTTCCAGCTAAAGCCAAGTTGTACAAACGACTACCTTCCCCACTGCCACCATATGCCCAGTATATCTGGCACCCTGTCCAGCAAGGCAGGGAGGGAGAGGAGAAGCCCTGACACAGTGTATCTGGAGGGAATACACTGGGCACCGTTTCAATGTGAAAAATGTTTGAGGAGACTCTCTCTAATCACCTTTTGGCGAACAGTTCGTGGGAATTAAGATGGTGTTATGAATGGACCGCTGGCTGTGTAGAGTTCCCGGCTTTGCTACAGATTTCTGGGGTGTCCTTGGACAAACCATCAAAGGTTGCATTATCTCTTGTTGGAAGCAATAAAGTTACGCTATTCCTTAAAGCAAAAAAGGTGAGAACAAAACAGGTCTCCTTTTCCTCTGCTCTTCATCTGGAAAAGAAGAGTCATCATTTACTCGTAATCCTTTCCCATCTGTTTTTTAGGTACTTGAATTTGTGCCTTAGCATGTTTTCATACAATCCCTAACATAATGGTTTCTTGGTCTCAGCTATGACCTTCGGGTCATAGAAACTTTAGGGTAATTTCTGTCAAGAGAAGCTGTTCCATTGTCAAGTGCCTTGGGTGAAGACTTAAGGATAGATCGTGCACCGCTTCCTCTCCATATGTTTCCAGTTGTTAGTCCCTTTTGTGACATTGGGTAAATTTTTGTTTTCTGTCAGCACGGGTTAGGTCTGATAATGGTTTGGTTACTTACACACTCGTGTGAGTTGTGGCACAAAACGTATGCAAGCCTAAACACAGAAGGATGCAATTCCAGGCTGAGGAATAGCTGCCTTGAGGTTCCCTCTTAAATTTCTCCTATCATTCACATAGAAGTATGCTGAAGATTCTTTCTTCAGATTGCAATAAATACCTGCTAAATTCCTGTCTCGGGAGAAAGAGCTAGGATTTAAACACATGCTGAACTACATGAGCAGCGAGGGTTTTTTGGGAGCAAGAACTTCTGTGGAGGCTAGAGGAGGGCGGCTGTCCCTGGGGACAGCATTTGGAACTCCATCCCCAGGGATGTAACGTTATAGCAGACTAGACGGGGCTGCAGAAAGTACGGGAGGAGCCAGTTCATCAGAGACGCGGCTCATTAGCCAGCGGGTCTGTCCTGTTGCTGTTATTCTAGAGGAACTAAAGCCAGCTGGCCATGCAGAGTGCTCAGTGAATTTATCCGTGTGGGTTTTCTCCAGCTGATACAGCTAGGACAAGGCTAATGTTGCGATACCTGTGTGCAGGATGGGGCCAGCTCTCTGCAGACTCTGTCCTGTCCCAGGTGCCTTGCTCAGCACAGGGAGGGAGGAAAGTCCCTGTATCATGGAGAAGTACCCGTCTCCTTGCTGCCCTTTCATATCCCTTCCTTTTCACTCACACAGGGAATAGCTTTTGATGGAGGCTCATGTACTACCAGGAGAGAAGTGAATGGAGGTGTGCATACAGTGACATTGCCCAGCCTCAGCTGGGCTTGGGTACCAGAAATTACAGTGTGAAGTTTAACCCCCAGATTTGCCCAGCGTAGGCGAAGACTGTCAGGTGGGCGATGGATTTTGTGAATGCTGTAGTGTCTATTCAGGGTAATAAGACTTTTTTTTTTTTGTGCCCCCAGTGAAGTGGGAAGCGTGAATGTTATGTTGTTAACTTTTTTTTGTTGCTGTTGCAAGAGGGGTTTTTTTGTCTTACAAAAAGGAGGAGGGGTAGGCTGAGACGCCCTGCGCTGGGTGTTTGTGCTCTCCCTTGAACAGCAGCGAGGGGCTCCTTTGCTTCGTTTCCCCCACCCGACTGGCATTTTGTGTGCATTTCCCTTGTATAACAGACAGAGTGTTTCTATAATAAGATTAGGCCTGGACTTTTCATTGCTGCCTCTCAAGTTTCTGTTAACATGTTCTCAGATTGTAGGCATCTGCTCAAATACGCTTCCTGCAAACAGGCTCTGCTGCCCTCTCCTCTCCTGAAAAATTAAAGGATTGGCAAATGACAATGCTGTTGAAGTCCTTGGGATTGGTTTCCCTAAGAGATGTAGGGATCTCATTCCAGATAATATTCCGAAGATGCATTTTTTTATTATTTGGTCAACAATTGACAGAAGAAAAGGTTAAATAGTAATAAGAAACTACTGTAATTGCACTTTTGAGGACTAGTGCTGTAAGTGATTACACGCGTGATTGAAAACCATACATTGGCTCCACAAATACAGCTTGACCTACCTGTATATTTTCAATAAGAAGTAATGTCTCCTATTTCTAAGAGAAGAAAAAAAAAAATACCCTGCTGTTTTTAGCTATATACAAATGATAAAAGCAAAGACATCAAAGTGTGCAGCCTTTCAACTCATGCTCAATTAGAATAAAAGTTTGGTTGCTGTTTTAAACATTTATGGCTAACTAACTGTGACAGCATCTCAGCTCTGCAAATGGGATGATTTTGGATTGACTTTTGATCTGACTGACAGTTTCTTATACACTTCAGTGTTGGTTTATGGCATACAAGTCTGCATTTGAATCCACATGTGACTAATTAGAAACTGTTTATGGTCCGTATGTATACATTCACACAAGAATAAAAGCTTTTTTTCTAACTGGAGCCATGTTATTAATGAAAGAGTTAATTTAGCAAGGTGTTTGATATGCTATTTTTAAAATGTCTACAGCAAAGATTAAAAGTAGTAAAAATACAAAAATGTGCATTTAGCATAAAGAAGGAATATATAAAAATATTAATGTTAATGACACTTATGTAGATAGTAACAATGAAGATCTTTTCTAAAAACCCTCTATAGTTTTTTGGCCGTTACAGGAAAACAACAGGTTGAATGACACATTTTAGAGTACATTTAGAGTTTATGGGTATTTCAGTGAGAAATTTCCTTCTGGTCTCATTTTTAGCCTTTCTGTACAAAACGTGACAGCAGAATGTACTTTTATGCTAATCTCTTCATCTACCTTTATCATAAGGGCTCCTGACAACACAAGTGGTACTATAGCATTTGTGCCACCAAATACATCTGGGGGTTTTGAAGAGTCCGCAAAAATGAATACGAATATAATAACATTTTCTTGATAAAATAATGCTTCCGTGTCACAGAAAACGAAACTGTCAGCATTCCTTTGTAGGCCTCTCTCAGGCTTAAGAAAGGGTCCTTGACAGTTTCAGCATTGCCTTTAAATATCTTATTGAAATGTAGATTAAGACTGTACATCTTATAATAGTTGGAAAGCCTTTTCATTTTAAGTCTTGTAGAAAAGCAAGTATTAAGTAAGTATTAAATTTAGCAGTTATATTTTAGCATTTTTCTCAGGTTGATCCCTCCTAGACCTAATATTTAGATTTATTTAAAGAGGCAGTAGATTACCTGACAGTACAGTAGTACAGCATTGTACATTTCTCTGAGTCTCTATAAAGTGAGATTAGCTGTATCTTTTTATTGGTGCCATCTCTCGTGTATCTTGCAAAGGTATCCTGTGTACATGGATACTGCTATAATCAACGATGCTTCAGTGTTCTTGGTTTAGCATTTTCAAATGCTTATACTATAGTTTTGATATTAACTTATCTGAAATAAAAATGATACTGAAACTTGTTCTATAAGCAGGGCTTCTTCAAAATTTTCTGTAACTCAGAAATATTCATTGTGTGGTTCTCTTAATGATGTGAAATACAGTTTCGTGTAGGTAGAATTTATCAGTCAGGATTTTATCTCTGCTTTCACTGGTATGTAAACCATTCATCCTCTTCATGTATAAAACAGTGATACTTTAAAGCATTTTGTGGGTCTCAATTTTGGGGTGCTAATTTTGGACTCTTGGAGAGGAGCTTATTTCTCAGAAAACTCTTAGCCATTAACTTCAGAAAGTCAGATTCTTGCAGGTGTTGGTGCCTTGCTGTGAGATAGCAAAAAAAAAAAAAAGGAAAAAAGAAAGTACCTATAATTATGAATCATTTGTGCATCTCATGTTTGTAGATATAAATCTCCACCAGAATCCTAATATAATGAATAAGCTCACAGGAATATTGACTTAAAGTTAGTGACCTAGATGTGACAAGGTAGCCTTGATATTATTTTGTATATAACCCATATGATGTATATAATGAGCTTGATTTTTGCAAAGCTTAACTATCAGAAGGGTAACTTTCAGCTACACAAATGTGAGAGCGAGCTAATTGGAAGCCAATAAACACACTGTTTATACACTCTGACCTTTCAGAATGGGTCCCTGCTTTAAACAAGTGCAAGAAATATAGTGCTTTAATGACACTTGGACAGATTCATACTTGCTGAATGTATAGAAATAAATATTTGAATATGGATAAGAAAATATTAGCCTCAGTTCACATGAGATGGGAACTAGACAGCAGAAGAAAATGATTCATGAATGAAAAAAGATATGGTCTGAGCAGTGCAGTAACTCGATTCAAAAGAATATTGAAGTACTACATGGCAGTTTCTTGAAGTCCTACGGTACCAGTTAAGACCCCAGATAGCCAACATATAAAACGCAGGAATTGTATGAAAGATACCGCTAGGCATTTTAAGGGTCATTCAGAATGCTAAGATGTTCAAATATTCCAGAAGATCCTTTTTCTCTTTTGAATGCTTGGTTGGACTTTAATATGAGACCTACCCTTGAGTTTGCATATTTGGGCTCTGATTCTGTGATGGTCTATCGAGAGCAGAAGGAAGAAAAGTTTTGCTGGTGTATTCAGTGGCCAAGTTAAAATCCTTCAAAGATGGAAGGACTGGAAGTATCTCTGTTTTTTAAATGGTGAAATAGCCATCTCAGGACTTTGGGTGTGAACTGTGTGGGTGTACAGGGAAATAATCAAGTAGCTTTATAGAGCACTTCTGGAGAAGTTTAATGCATACTAGGTTTAAGGTACAAAGTTGACTGAAAATTTTTATGATTTTTCTTCTTTTATTTTCTTTTTTCTCCCTTCTTATTATTCTTCTGCAAGACCATAGTACTCTATACTTCATGTGTAAAAATATAAGCAGCAAAATATTAGTATCGTCTGTTTTACAGAGAATTGGTTGATTTGGATGGGAAGTAAAAATAAAACAACAAAATATTTTGGATTAATTTTGTACTTTTGGGAAATTTAATCTAGAGTGGGGTATTTAGCTGTTTTTAAAGCTGTTCCAAATGAGTTACTGGGTCTTCAAAGAACTTTCGGTCATGACTAAAGAATACGGTTTTATGTAATTAGCTTGAAATGACATGGAAGAGCATAACCTTGCATCATGCAACTCCGCCCAGTCCTCTGGTAGGCATTTGTACCCCAAAGTGTAATACAGTTTCATGCACGGTAATGAGAAGAATGTTCAGCTCAGTGGTTTGCAAGGATTCATGGAAAGAGTTGTGTGGGATTTTTTTGGTGTGTGTTTTTTTGTTTTTTTTCCTTTCAGCCTTGAAATGCACGTGAAAGTTTTCATTTAAAATGGTGTAACACTGGAATAGTCCCAATAAAATCAGTGTGATTACTCTGGACTTATATTCAATAATATGAGAAAGGACTTTGTCCTCCTGATCATACTTTGAGGTTCAAATAAAACTGAAAAGTTGAAATGAAGCGCACTTAGAAATGCAGTGTTGTATTTGATAGCAAGCCAAAACCATAAAAAATAATTGAATTTCCCATAGTTTTGATAAAAAAACATAAATAGCTCCAAGTTCGCTGAAGCTGAGTCCAGAGATTTCCGGCATGCAGACATGAAGAATTCTTGAAAAACTTTGGGAATTCAGCAGATTTTGGGTGCACCTGGACTGAGATTTGTGTTTAATTACAGAATCCAAAAGCAAGAAGATTTTGTCTTGTTTTCGGTTATGTAAGAAACAAATTTGACAAAGGTCTTAACGGAACTGATCATTTTTTGTGAATCCTGATGAATTATGTTGTGATTATTATATTTTATTACAAGCTATGCACTGAATGTGGTCAGAAATACTTTGTGGCAGTTACTAAAATAGGAAGTTATTCAGCATTATGATTAAGATGCCTATTTTAAGAAAGTTGTTTGTTTTTCTGCTTGGTGAGAGAAAGCCTTCCAGCTCTTATTCTATACTGCTAAACTTTTGGGGTTTGGGTCTGTTTTTTCTCAAAGTGACATGATTGTCTTACATAGTTTTTAAGCATTTGTTACCTGGTGAGGCAGATAGGAATGTTCAAGAAACACCCACCCCCAAATAATAATTATAACTGAATATTAAGTAAGGATTTTTTGTAGCTCTTCAACATTTTTCTGTGTGCTCTTGTGCTCCCTCTACTGACTCTGCACCTGGGAATGACAAACAGAACTGCTAGAGCAGTGAACTTTCCCATTGACATGGCTGGGAAAAAAATCTGACTTTTAGTAAAAAACAACTTAGTTGCGGAGTTCTACTTTAGTTCTTGCAGTCTTGGAAACACAGGAGGGCAAATAAGTCAGTGTTTGCAGATGAAGGAGAAAAGCATCCACTTTTTTTCTATACTAGGAAGAAGCTGTGAACACTGAGGGAACAGGTAAAGAGGCAAGAGACATTAATAATTGACATTGTGGGATTTGATGGAGAGGTAAAGGAATATAGAAATTGTTGGAAGAAGTCCGCAGTGTGTGTAGAGACTAGCTGTGTCCTTTGTTGAATCTATTCAGTCCCATCAAACTCCAGGAAATTCTTCAGAGCAATCGTTGAAATCCATAGTGAAAATTTGATGTTGGAGTCAGTATGACCTCTTTTTCACTCCACTGACTGAAAAGCTTTGAATTCATAAGCATGTAAAACTAAAATAAGGGTCTCTTAACTTGTTTTGACCTGAGCTTCTTTCAGTCAACAAAAATGTTATGTAAAATATAAGTGATCGCTTCAGCAAAGACATCTTAGCTGAGTATAGTTTTGACATATTTTCTTCAGTGTGGTCAAAAGCCTTGAAGGGTTTTTGATTTTTAACTGAGTGAGCCTCAGAGGCATTGGAAGGTGGTTTCAGTCCAAATTGTTCATTTCACTTGTGACTTAAATTTCAGTTTCAATAATTTGAAAAATAAAGCATGTGGTTTCCACTTCTGTTTTTCTCTGCCTTCGTATGTATTTTTTTTTCCTCTGATCAGTGACTGGTAATAGGATTAATTCTGGGAACAAGAGTACTTTGCAAGTGAGGATGGTAAATCTGTCCTTGGATTATTGGTGGTACATTTGAACTTCCATTTTTGTCTGTAGAAAGCTGTAATTCTTGTCTGTTTTTCTGTTGGCTTATTAATCACGAGTTCATTACCTGTATGATCATGTGAAACTCCCCTTTGCTGTGCAGGTCAGTTTTGTGTGGGAGGCACATGGGTGGTTTGTTTTTTGTTTTTTTGGGGTTTTTTTTTGTCATTTAGGTTCTTTAAACTTTACCTCTTTCTGATGATTCATTTTTTCAGTTGCTTTGGGGGAATTCTGGCACCCTAATACCAGGTCATGATATTTATTTTCTAAATGAACCCAGAAACTCAAGCAATGAAAACGCATATCTGTTAGGCTGACGGTAACCACAATATGTACAATTATTGGATTCCTGTCATACTGCCTTAATGCAAATGTTAAAATGTCCCTAATGTGATTCTGGAATAAAATTTAAAAAAATATGTATGTTACAAGTAGATTTATATGGGACTTTGTGTCCTAAATGACTTTGACATTAAAATGTGGTTTTAGTAGAGGATGTAAGAACACTCAGCATGCACCAAGCAACTTTAAAATATTTTCTATTTTAAGGCTGAAGCTAGGTAATGCAAATGTTAGGTTTAGCTGGGACACTGTAAGAAAATGTGAGAGGCTGAATCTAATCTGTACTCTAAATTCTCCAGGTTGATTTTTTTCTAATTTGATTTTTGTCACAAGTATCAGTCTTCTCTATTCCTGCCATGCTGGGGCTGGAGAAGGGGCCACCCGGGGTGGTTCTCCTCCTTCAGCCAGAGGTGAAAATTCACTGCAGATGCTGTACTTAAGTCATGTGCAGTGACCAGCCTGAAATGTGAATCTGTCACTTGCTTAACAATTTGCTGTACAAAAGTCATCCCAGATTGCTTTTTCCCTTTTGCCACTTCTCCCAAAAGCCCTGGCGGTAACCTGTAGCTGATGCCAGGACCACAGAATTCATGAATATATTTCAATATAATTTTGTCTTACATGAACTAAGCAAAATTTTCTTTATAAGTATTTGGGGTTTAATTTTCTCATAAGATTTGTTTTATTGAAATATTTAATCTTTAGATAAAGATTACATGAATATCTGTGAATCTGCTGCCTAGTTTTGACCTGAACTAGAGTGATTTATTAGGACCATAAAATATTTTTTCTAAATTTTCTTGCTTTTGATGTGGAACACGAGTAGTAAGCCAACTTTTAGATAGAAAGAAAAAAGGGGAAAAAAAAAAATGTTCCCTGATACTCAGAACTAAAGTATTTGGGTTTCTAACAACTTGTCTGGGACCCTATAACATATGCACCAAAATTTTATTGAAATAGTAAATACATTCGGGACATATTTTTCAGGTGGATCAGGAGTTTTTTGTTTTCTTCCTTGACCCTCATTTTTAATTGCTGTAGACTTCAGGTGTCTTTATTTGCAACCTGTAAATGGTGCTGACTTACTTTAATAGGCTGCTAGTTACATGTGATAGTGGTTTAGAGCTACTTCAGGTACAGTTTATCGTTCTCTGCCCAAGGACGACTGTTATACTTTAAGGAAGAGCTGGGAGCTGATTCATACACCTGACTTACACTGAGTCAGCACTCTAAATGGTAGATTGGATTGCAGATCGTTTAGTAGTATACTAAGCGTAGGCTTAGGTTTAAGATTTATCTTTTAACTAAAAAAAAAAATTGTTTATTTTTCCAAGTAATTATTATTAAAAAAAAAGGCAGCTCTTTATTTCTTCTTGCAAGTATAATGTTAGACTAAATCCTGGGAAAGAAGAGTAACTATGAAATGAACATTGAGAAAAGGTATATGACAAGAAGCGTGTTCCAAGTCTGTGTTTAATCACATTTACAGCCATGTATGTCATGTAAATACATGTTCTGAATGAAATCCTGTTCATATTCAAGTTGGTAGCAGAATTCCCATCTCACTTCACTGAGACCAGTCTATCATCGTCTCTGCGCACAAAGATAAACCAAGAAGCTGGGCTATGTCTTGTAAGAACAAACTTCCTCGCAAAGTTACGATAACTTCTGTCCAGGGCCCCAAATTCTTGAAGATCTTTCGTCTTTGTTGCTTTCCTTCTTCCTCTCCCAGTGAAAAGTGGGATGTGGAGAAGCACCAAAAGGGAAGGGGAAGAAAAATATCTTGTATTGGTTAAGATTTGAGTCCACTTTCAGGAATAGGTTGAAATAAGTTTCTCCTCTCCATGTTAGTTATTGTAGATGAGATTTTCTTCCTTGTTGCACTTGGCTTCATACAAATGTAACTGAGAAATCTGTTGATTTTTCTTTCTTTTGGAAGGAGATATTTTAATTAAAATTGTCAAAATAGTCTGTGATGATCCTTTTCGTTCAGGTAGAGTTTTATGTTTGGTTTGACTCCTGTAAATTTAGGTTTGTAAGTATTAAACCAGCAACAAAGTGATTCTTTATTGTTACTCCCTCTGATAATAACCTTTCTGTCTCGTAAATAATAATAAAAAGTGAGTCATCGATAGTTTGCAGCTTCTTAGCTATAAGGTGTCTGTAAGAGAAGTCAGCGTATTGCCTCAAGGGAGTAGATTAAAGGGAAAATGAGTGTGTTTCTGCTTACTTTCTTGGCTCATTGCTTTATGGATATGTGGGATCTAAAAAATAAATGGTGGTCAGAAAAGAACACACACATTTATTAGAGCAGTTAGAAAAAGACACTGTTTTGCTATTTGCCAAGGTCCTTCTGAATAGCATGTTTGGCAGCTACCAAATGACATGGCCTGCACAGAGCTGATTTTGACGAAGCCTCTGGGATGTGTTAAAAAGTAAACCAGAGCAAATCACGTACTGGAAAGCATAACTCAATCAAGGAAAAATGTATGATTAAGGGCGACATGGGCAAGGAAAGCTTTGCCAGAGCTCAGGGTAAATATTTGTATCAGTGTGAAGTGAAAGCTTCACATCGCTGATGTCAAGCAGCTGGAATTTTCATTGTTTATAAACTTTTGTTGTTACAGTTGGATTTTGGCAGAAAAGGTACCAAAGAGAGAACAGTTTCCCAGCAAGAAAGTTTGAGTCTTGATAAAACAGCTTGAACAGATAGGAATGTAAAGATGCAGAATTTCTATGCCTTTTTTAAAAATAGCATTGCATGTGACCACCAGTCGCTGTGTGACGTGCAGTTGACTTGCCCTACCAGAGTTTTCTGAGCGTGTTTGGGTGGTGTGTGGACAAAAAAGAGAGACACTGAGGGTGACCACCAGCCTCCCCTTGCAAAGGTGACTAGCAACCATCAAATTATGAGACTTAAATAGTTGCTTTAACAACTACAGCTCTATCTTATTCCGAGTCCAGAGTTCATTTTCTTCAGAGAACATTGCCAGTATGAGTCAAATATTTTAATGAGAGAAAAAATATGACCTACTTGGGGGTTGAACCCAATTCCTTGGATTCTGTCCAGGAGCTTTAAGAAGATAAACTAATATGCCTCCTTCCCCCGCCCCTTACCCTCAATGCACTTAAACTGCAGCTATGGGCATGTGTTGTTATATTTTGCACCATATTTTATTCAGTGAGTTGTTTTATTAGAGTATTCCAAGGATTTTAGAGCTACATATTTAATCTTTCTTGGGGTAAATTTTTTTTTATTCTATATAAATTGCGAGCCTGGGTTTGGTTATTGTTCTGTATGTTGGGTACATCCTTGTAATACAGGAGAGAAGTGATTTGTAGAGACGTTCAGTCACTGTGAGTGGACATTTTTAACACTGGGGGTTCTTGCGATACCACTCGTCATCTGGGTCATGTTCCCAAAAGCTTCCTATGGGGCTGGTCTCTAGCCTTTTCTGTGGGTGAATTTGCAGCTGAGCAGCTGGTCCCTTCAGGAAGAAGGGGGAAACTAAGGTATTGTAAAGGCCCAGCAAGGAGAAGAAGGAAAAAAAAAAACCCAAATTGAAGAAGTTTAGATCAGTTAAAACTCTGAGGCTGGTGATTAGATTCCCAAGTAAAGAGCTACTGAACTTTAAAGGAACCTGGGCTTTGCTGCAGAGTTGGTCGCGTGTGTGGCTGAAGTGTACATGCTCTGTTACACACATACACGAAGATGCTTCAATTTAAAGAGCTCTATATTTTTGTCAAAGTAAACCAGGGGCTATCCCTGCCAATGAAAAACAGTGCTCTGCAAGAACCTAACAACATTACCCAGCTGCACTAAGAATAGAAATCAAGCCCCTGCTGGTATAATTAAGAAATCTTCACTTCCAGTCCCTGGGCTTTAGAGACCTGGATCACTAACTAATTCCAATTTAGAGAGCTTTTTTGATAAGAGCTTTTGTAAACTAGGAAATAAGCTGAGAATGAAAACTTTTCATTGCAAGTATTTTAGCTACGCACTCAGCCTGTTCAATGTTATTTAATGTTTGGTCTGTCCTGGAGGGAAATCAGATATATCAGCATTGAATTGAAGAAATACAGTGTACTCATTCTCCTAAGGGTTTTGTTTAAAAAAAAAAACAAAAAAAAACCACAAGTGGCACTCATCCATGGTCTCCGATCTTATATTTGGAAAAAACCAGCAACTTCATTCATAAATGTGGGGCCTGGCCACGCGGTCTTATGGCAGTCACCTCCTGAGACTCCTGGCTGCTCAGAGCTGTGGATAATGTAGGGGCAGAAACTCAGCCTGGGCACAGATGGATGTTTGGATGAATTTAATATCTTTCTTTCTGCAGCATGAACTCTGTAGTTGATTCTGATCTCGTTTGTACTGGTTTGGCAGCTGGGTGGGAGCTCGGGTAGGGGAGTTGTTCTGGTTGACAGTGATAGGAGGGATCAATGTCACACCTGTTCTTTTTTTTCTCCAAATAAGATTAAATACATATTTATCAATGTATCTTCTCTCTAAATGGAAGCAGTTTGTCAAGGATAAATTCTCAGAAGCTTGACTGAACATCTCCTGCTTTTTTTTTTTTTATACAGGTGGATATTCTTGCTTTATGTTTTCATTATAGCTTCCATTTGACTCCTCTCTCATTCTTGTTTTGGGTTTTTTAATTTTCTTCATTCTTCACCAGTTAGGCATTCCTTCTCCTGCAGTTTCTTTGAAACAGCATGCGAATTTGGTACTACTTCTGTGTGATTCAAACCTTGTAACCCACACATTGCAGGAGGTTTAAAGCCACTGATGAGATCACCCACCCACTCATTACTTATTATTTTATGCATCATAGTGTAACAGGTCAAATATCTGCCTCGTAAAAGTGTGCATTGAGAATGAACCTTTGCGGTAGTGCTACACAGGAGATGGAATAGTGTATTCTATTTCTAACGCTGCTGTTGACATCCAAATCACTTAATCTTTTCTACTTGCTTTCTCACCTAGGATGCAAGAATGCTAATACCTACTACCGTTTGACAGTTACGTAAATTTTTGACGCATTGGACCATGAAGTGAGATAATAATAGTGTTCATTAAAAATTCTTTCAAGAGATGGAGAATTTTTAAATGGCTCGTCTGCAGCTTCTCTAATGTTGAGTGTATAAGAGAGTTTTTGTCTTAGCAGATCACGATAGCACTTAAGAACCTTTTACAAATAAATTAACAAATTGGTGATCTCCTACCTTATCTTAGTGAGGTCTTCCTTCTTTGTCTCACTGTATTCTTCTTGTTCCACCTTAAGACCATGCCCCACTCCATCTCCTTTGGGCATGGATGGTGACTCCATGGCAAATATCAAGGCTGTCTCTGAACCTTAGTCACCCTCATTGCTTCTACTGCTTCTGTGCCTTTTTTTTTTTTTGAAAGCAGCAGTCTAAGGAGTAGGAGATCATGGCTTGGTTACTCCTGCTCTGCAGAGGTTTCTGAGCAGTGTACTCCAGCTGATGTAAATCAGATTGGCCTTGCTGTCTGGGATGAAAAGAAATGCCACTCATGAGTGTCCCTGGGGTGATTTAGGCTCGCCCTCTTTCCTCCTTCTGAGATCTGGTGTACATCCTAATTTTTGTCTTTCCAAACAATATTATGGTAGGAATCCAAATGTAGGAATTTCTCTAATGGAAGACGGCTTCTACATCTTAACAGACCTGGTGCTGCTACTGTCAAGAGACTGGATATCAAATGGAGCACACTGCTTTGATCTAGCAGAGGGGTTTGTAGGAGTCTGAGTTAAAACAAAGGAACGCAATACGCACAAGGTATCTATTTATTCTTTTTTGGTTTCTTCTATGGCTTAAGGGGCACTCAGCGTACTTGCAGAGCTCCTTGTATAAGGCCTTCTGTGGGGTGGTGCGAGATGAATGAAGGTGTTGCCCAGGAGATGGCCAATGTCAAAGCTTGAATTAGTTTCTAAGACTTTTTTTTTTTTAAGTAAGTAGAAAATAGGGATGTCTTTTACTTGATGCTTTCAGAGGCTGGCTACTGCTTTTAAAAGTTACAACCCCAATCATGTTTGAAGCTTGACATTTTTTTTAAGAAGGGCAAGAGTACAATTTAGACAAACATTTTTATTTTTTTTTTCCTGGAATGATGAAACTACTGCACTGCAATCAAACTGCAATAAAAATGTGAAATACTGTCAGGCGATATGAGGCTGGTGCAAATGAAAGCCAGCGATAGAGACAGACTCCTAAAATAAATTCCAGGAAAAAGCAGGCTATTTACTTTCAAAACACAGAAAGCAAACTAACCTTAAAAGTACTTGGACAATGCAAGAGCTTTATCCACGTTCACATTCAGCCGAAATACAAACGCGGATCTCTTTGCAGTGACAATAATTATTAAAAAAAAAAAAAAAAAATTGAAACAAAAAGCCTGCTAGCGGAGGAAAGCCAGGGCTGCTCACAGCTGCCGGAGTCAGCTTTGCGAAGGGGACTGTAGGTGGAGCTCGGATCTGCGATTCCTCGCCGCCGGCTCCACAATGAAGCAATTGTTTCCCCGTCTCCACTCGGCAATTCCTCCTTCCTTCTCTGTGTGCTTTTTGGTCGCATGTTCTATTTATTTTAATGTATACCTTTGCGCAAAGCCTGTCTCTGAGTGGTTAGATACCCCGTCGATATGTGGCCTTCGGGGGGGGGTGGTGGAGGAGTGCAGCCCTATTCCCATGACATCCGTGGGCTCTGTAGAGCCAAAAAAACCTTCTCAGGAACACCTAATCCTTGGGCTCCCTCCAAGTACCACAATCTCTCTGCACAACTGACATGGGCCACTTGGGACACTTGAGGGCTTTAGGTGTGTCTTTCTGAAGTCAGCCACAGCCAAGCATGAGGCAAATGTGCCCAGACCAAAGAAAATAAATTATGTGGGCTCCAATTTTCAGCAGTTATGAAGTATTAAATTACACATCTGAAGAATTCGCTCTGGGATTAACCCTTTGGAACCTGCACGGAGCGTCGCGGTGGCTCCTCCTGGAGGAAGCGCGCTGCCCGCGTTTCAAAGGTGTGTGGGTCATTGATCACGGGGCCGGAATGCTAATTGAAATGTGTGTCATAATTAACTGTTAACACTAAAACGGGAGAGTGGGAACAAGGGGAAGAGCGAGCTGGTACCTATGCAAAAGCAGGATGGGGGGGATGCAAGAAGCAGCTCTGGCTTTTGGCACTTCTCAGGGTGCACCCCAAGAGGGTCCTGCATGCCACAGAGGTTTTAAATAAAGCTGTAAAGTTTTTAGACTCCCTTTTGGAACCACGAGTGCAACTTCCGGCACGACATTAGTATGCGCTTTAGCACAATTAGCACAGCCTCTGTAGCTGCCTCTTCATTCAGGTTTGGAGAAGTGGTTGTGAGCCAATGCAATTCTGCTGAATTTCTTGCTAAAAAGCTACTGGAAAGGCATTAGCTCTTGGTAAGAGATACAAAAAGTACATCCTGCCGTGCCTCCCTCAAGTATTTCTGGTTCCCCACAACCATCTGTAACATCAAATATCTGGTACATTATGTTGCTGAAACTTAAAGTGTAAACCCCACAGTGGAAAAACAAATGGCTGATTTTTTTTTTTTATGCGTGGATTTTTAGAGGTATTTTCTTAAGCAAATAATTAGCCTGTGGAAGCTATAATAATAAACAAATGGGCAATTATTCAGAAGGAGGCTTTGGACTTGTATACCCACTCCCCTCTTATTGCACTGATTGAAGTTTGTAGTCTTTCTGCAAGCCAATCTGAAACTATGTTTTGTAATGACTTTAGAAAGCGGCTGTCAGTGAGCTCATGAAAGCTGATGTACCCGTGCCGCTATCTCCTGACATATGCAGTTTTCCCGTAGATAAAAATCACAAAGTTTGCAATCATTACATGATATGTTTGTTGTTTTGGTTTTTTTTAATCTTGGAAGGACCTGATCCTGAAAGTGGTGCAAAACATAGTACTTTGTGTGCATAAAGAGCAAGTCTGGGAGACAACATTTAATCTTCAGAGGTGTGCGAGTTGCGATAAGCCCCACTGCTAGTTCTTGCCCTGCCTTGCTTGGACCACGGGTGACTGCGTGATGGCCCTCTCCAAGAAGGGACACGTTGTGGGGTTCGTGGACCGTGAGGGTGCTGGGCTGGCAAATTTTGGAGGTCGTCTCTGAAGTTTCAGGAATCGCTTTGGCCCTGTCGTCTGTAACCTCCGCAGCAGGATGGAAACTGCAATGGCCCTGTACAATCTTGGGCTTTCCAAATGCTGTGTGGATCATTAAATTGCTTTTGTGCCTTATACACCTCTTGGAGATGACGTGCTTGCATGGTTTGTATTACAGATGAGTATCTCTTTGGCTTGAAGAGTGTCTTTCCAAACTCCCTTATTTCTCCTTTCCCTGCCCCAATGACATAATAGATTTAAAGTACAAGCTAATTTTCCACCTCTGTGTTTTTAGGAAGGTTTTCAGTAAAGAATAGGCCTAGTGTTTGAGGGGGAGGCGGTTGTAAGCATCGGTGAAAGATAAAGCATGAAGGAGGTATAAATAGTATTTTTGTATATTTTGAAAATGGCTTTGCAACTGAAGATGTGTTTCTTTTACGGTCATATCTTCTCTTTAAAGTCTGCTGTAGTAGAGAATGAATCAGGAAGTGTATGTCTGTGTAGGGGGTGTCCTTTTTTTCTTTTTTTTTTTTGAGGAATCACTTATTTTTTGATGTTCCTTTCAGTAGTGTGACAATTTTGCAGGGGATTCCAAAAGCAATTGAATGGATTCAGTATTCTGACTACTTTTTTTTTTTTTTTTTTTTACACTAATGTGTGGTATTGAAGTTCCTGTAAACTGGGATTCTGGGAGTCTTTGGAGGAAAAGAATGAAGATCATGGTACTGGAGTAACACCATAAAAAATGGGAGTCTCTTCTATATGCACAAGCAAATGGGCAGCAAGAGTAAATTACGGGTTTCATGGGTTTATAAGTAGCCTGTTAAAAATTTTTTTAGCTAAAATTTGGTAGAGCAATTATCCTATGGCTGTTTTTATGAAACAGATGGATTTTTATTAATAACTCTTGCTCCAGTTTTGCCTGACTGCCTTGGACCTGGTTGTAAGGAGCTGCTCTACACAGGGAACCCCTACACAGACTTTTTTCTGGGGGACTGAGGAGGCTTTGGGGGGATGCAGGGGCTCTCCCAGGCAGAGCTCAGTGCCCAGCCGGTGCTCGCCGCATGGCCAGGCAGGCGTGCGAGGCCACAAAATGCTCTGCTTGCGAGCAGAGGCTGGTAGGGGAAACACCTCTCCTGTTGTCTCCAGACAACATCGCTGTGCCTTTCCTTAAGTGAGAGCCTGTTAGCGATTTCAGGCGTAAGGTTGAAAAGTCTTGACTGGAGTACCATGCTGAAGTTACGTGAATTCACCTCTTTCATCCCTCCCCTTCTTCCTCCAGCCCACAAATGCATGAGTTGGGCCCACGTCAGCCCAGAGTTTCAGGTTTAACTCTGCATCTATTTCCTTTTGCAGGTTTAGATCAGGCCCTGAATGCTCCTTATATGTCATTTTTGTGGTTGAATTATTTCTCTTCTTGTGCTCGTAAAGTTCAGAGATCTAGGATGACGTATGCATTGCAGTCAGGTCTTTGTTTATACCCCCAAAACCCATCAAATTGGAATTCATCCTTAAAGACCCAGAAAGTGCAGGAATTTCACTTGTTATACTTTATTGCAAAAAGGCAGAAAGCTATGTTTGCTGGAAGCAATTTCTGTAACACGGTTGCAGCCGGTTCGCTTTCTACGTAGCAATCAGGTGAGAAGTTCATTTTTTCTCACCTGACTCTTCGTTGATATGTGACACTCTGTTGACATAAAAAAATGACAGTGGAGTAATCGTTGCTTTTAGGATCAAACATAAAACATTTCTGGAATGTATGAAAATCGGGGGTTTTGTCTGCTGAAGAGAAAAGAGGATTTGGGAAGTGTGGAACAGAGCTGTATGCAAGGGCTTTAATGCGGATTAGAACACCAAAGCATTTTGGCACGTTTGGGTTTGGGCCAGAATATCACTGAGATGAAGCCAGATGAAAAACCTGGATCTAGAGTCTCTTCCCAGCATCCCCGGTTTGATGATGTTTAGGTTGCTGGTTTGGTTCCAACTTTAGGGCAAGCTGGTATTCCCATGCTCTGGTCGTGAAGACCTTGAACACATGGATTTCCTAGCATACGTATTTAAGAGACTCGGATGATTTTCCGAAGCTTTCCTGAGCTCCACTTGTGAACCCAATCAAGCTCTTTTGTAGAATTTAGAGTCAAGCAGAAGGTGTGAAAACTGGACTGTAATCAGAGAAATGCAACGAATGCGTGAACTGGGAGGTAAGGGGCAAGGTGTCTCCTGTGACTTATTAGATCCAAACCAGCACTGAGGATACTTTCTCAGTCCTGTTCTAGGGAAACCAGATCCAAGTGGTTTCTTTTCTCTCTTCCCTTTGTAAAGTAGCTATGAGGAAAATTACAGATAAGTCTCAGCCAGAAAATCCATCTGGTATGAGAAGAAGGGGCCAAAGTACAGCTCTTTGAACACTGAAGGCTGCCTCCTGTCTTGACTAAACTGTCTCCTGCCCTGCCCATTGTTGGGGTCTCCCATCCCCTTTGACTCTTCACATCAACTTTACTATAGCACCTTCACGCGTGGATACACGCAAAATAACCCGTCTTCAAACCTTGGGGATTTAGCATAGCGTTTACTGCCCTTGCGTAGGCGTCCTGCTCATTTACCTCCTTGGGTTTCTCTCGTGTCAGGTTGTGTGTGGTCCTGTATCTGTACCTACGTGGTAGGAGGGCAGTGATGGGTCCTGGGGACCAAAGTTTGGGGGCCAGAGGAGATTCTTTGGCAGGCTTGTTCTTACAGCTGGCGCTTAGGTTCATGGGTTGCTCCCAATTCTGCCCCCCCTCCCCCAAATGTTTAATTGTCACTTTGGTTCACAATTTTCAACCAATGTTGGAACAGATAAAAATAGTTTTGTGTTGAATTTTGTGTTCAAACTGAAAGAAAGCATTCAATATGAGAAGTTACTTTAAGTGGAGAGATTGTTCTGAAACTCTAAAGCCGAAGGGTTTCTTACTTTGTAGAATATAATTTTCGGTTCCTGTGTACTTATTGAAGACCAGTTCACAAAATGTAATGCTTCTGCGAAGACCGCCTGTTTTTTTTCTGGGCAAAGCAGGGCACGGCTGAGATATTGCCCACCTCTAGCCTATGGTTTCAGCTGGAATATTTGCGGGGAGTAGAGCAGAGCCAACGTAGCGGGACCTGATCCCTTCTGGGTGCCCTCTGCTTGCTGCAGAGGCTGGGACGTGGTCGTGCAGCCTCTCTAGCCCTTCCCCTGCCAGCAGGGCTGCGACAGATGGAGCTCCATGCTTGGGATGATAGCAATGTAGCATGCCAGGTGGGAAAATAAAAATGACTATTGCCCAAGTCCACACGCTGCAATGGCAGTCACCTCTAAATAGTTACAAGAAGTTGCTTTCAGGCAGTTTCAGGGCAGCAAGAAAAAGCATGCTCAAAGGTAGGATCAGGCACAGCTGCAACACTATATCCCTGAGGGCATCTAATGTGCATAGAGTAGAAGTTAAGGGATGTGTCTAAAGAGGTTTAAACTTCTCTCTTAGCTTTTCTAAGATCCAGCCGGGAAGGGGATTATTCGAATTCTTACACGGCCACAAATGCATCCGCAGTTTGCAGTAGGATCATCTCTGTGCCTTTTCTTCTACTATCTTCTTTCTTCTGGTTTGTAAAGAAAAGGTCTTGCGTTGGTGTCACCCAGCAGTTGGTGATACTTGTTCTGCAGTGGTCTTTTTGCTGTGTGCCGCATGGAGTTGAGTGTGCCGGGGCGGTTGTGTATTGGAGATCCCACACCTACCCTTGGGAGATAGACGATGCCAGCTATGGGAAATGCAGCTGGGACTCCGCAGCGCTGGCCTCGGTCTGAGCGTGTCCGTCAGTAGACGGTAACGGTGAGTAGAGGAGGACCTGCTGCTTCTGATAGCAGCAGACCCAAAGCTACCTGTATCAGGTACTGGAACTGCGATTCTGTATGGGTGTTGTAGGCTCAGACAGCGTGAAACGGAACACCTTGCTCCATGCATCCCTCTGCGCTGCTCCAGCAGCTCCTTCTCACGCACGGACCCGGCTCGGGGCACAGACCCGGCATCGCGGCGCAGCCGACGGCAGCGAGGTGCGAAGGCATCTCGGGCTGCCGTCGGTGCCAAGCACCGCGCGCTGCGGTCCCTCCCGCGACGGCTTCTCTAACCCCCTGCAGCGACAGCAGGTCTCGCTTGAAACCGTTTCAGAGCCGCAGATGACACGGAGAATCAGGCATCTGACATTTGCGAGGAGATTGAAATGATTCACTGTTCTCAAAGATATGCTACTCGGGGAGACCCCCACTGCTGTTGCTGTTCGTGCTGCTAACTTTTTTATTTTTTTCCATCTTAAATACTGTGGAATATTATATTCCTTTGGCAGATGGGTTACACCTTGAAAAATATCTCCTTGGCCTTTTTTGTGAGGCTGCAGTGGTGCCCTTGATCCGAAAATGCGTATGTGACTGGGGAACGGCTATTTTACTAACTCCACGCTAACAGAGAAGTAATCTGAAGGCAGTTGCCCTTTCCAAAGGAAACAGTGGATTTAGCAGCCAGACTCGTGTGAGCCAGCAAGGGGCATGGGATAAAACATGCTCCCTTGCATTAATGCCTGTGTCTGTTGCTTCGTGTCCCTGTCGTGTGGCACGTCCCTGTCCCCAGGGCCACCTCCTTTGCCCTGTCCTCCCTGGCCTCGTGCCGGAGATGCTGCCTCATGCTTGGGCAGGAGGTCTTGGAGGCAAGGTGTCAGACAGGGATGAAAGAGCCACAAGGACTGTTAGTTCTGTATTTCCACATTTGTTTATTATTTTTTTATATATGAGAGGTGGGGATGGAGTTAGAGGATGAGGCTATGGAGAGGTGGTTAGACTCTTGTAAAGGATGGTGAACTGGGTGAAAAGGTTTGCTGTGTGCAAACAAAAGCAGTGTCCTTGCTCTTTCTGGGAAGTATCAATAGCTGTTCTCTCTAAGTTATCTTAAATAAGATAAAGCTAATGAGTAATTAGCTTTCTTGTTGGGTGCTGTGCATCCCCTTTGCATGCCTAGGGATCTCGCAGGGCCCAAAGCACATGGTGAAGGTGAGGTTACTGTAAGGCTCCAGACTATTGTTAACAATGCCGAGGAGACAACTTTGCTCGGTAAATGCTGCTTTTTCTCCTCTTCAGAAATCCAGTGTACGCAATAATAACATGCTATCACAATGGATACAGCGTTTGTGCCACAGGAACCTAAGTGCTACTGAAATACCAATAAATAAGTTAAGAAAGCAAAAGCTAGTGTTGTAATCGTGGGGAAGTACGTACAGATTGCAATCCACAGGGTTGTTTTTCATTTGCCTTGGTGCCTTCCATAGTATTTCCCTGCCATACTTTATTTCAAGAAAAATAGTTATATTGACATTGGACTGGGACCATTGCCTATTTTGAGAAGGGACTGGGGAAAGGATCAGAGGTGGTAATTCTTTATCCTAAACTTCATCCCATGAGTTCTTTGCACAACAGAAACAAAACCTAAGTGTGAAATTCCTGTTTTGTTCTACATGGTTTTGTTTTTGTGTTGTTGGGTTTTTTTGTTTGGAGTTTTTAACAGAAGGAACTTCAGTTATGTTTAAGAGAAATCTCTGACTTTTATACCTATGTCATTGAAGTTAAAGCTATATAAGGAAACAGAGTATGATGAGGTGCCATATACAGCTGCTATACCCAAACACAGCACTTTGCCTGCCACAAGCTTTTTCTAAGAACATATTGAGGCTTTGCACAGCGCTGGCAATTACTGTCCTGCCTGCAGCCCACGGCTCTCCCAGGACAGAGGCCCCTACGCGTCCCCTCAGGAATCACCATTGCTGCTGGAGTGGCACTTTTCTCAGTTGCAAACCACGCTGGGTTTAAAAGCAAAACTTGTACTCTATCAGGTTTTTAAGAACAGAGCTCATTTAAAAAAAGACAGAGTTTCTTTAAGGTTTCTTTAACCCCATTAACACAGCTGTTAAGAACATAACCACCAGACTGTGTTTATTTTTTGTGGGAATTCTTGGCAATCACTCAAGGGATGCTATTTCCCCCACTTATTTGCTTCTCCCTCCACTAGAGGCAGGAATTCAGCTTTTTCTCTATCAAAGAGAGTAGGAAAGCTGCCATAAGGGCGCTCTGCTCAAGCCATAGGGGTAGCAAAACTTAACTGGTTGCTTTGCGATAAGAGGTTCAGACTGGGTGGTTCTGATCCCTTAATGGGGTGTCTCTTCATCAGAGAATGGACAGATTTGGGTTTTAGGCTCTGAGCACTGAGATGCGTCTTGCCTATGAATGCAGCACAACAGTTACTGTATGTGTCCACCTCTCTCAAGTTGTGACACAAAATATTTGTGCAAACAGTAATATGACCAGTCCTCCCCAATTTCCTGGCATATTAAATGAGAACTAGTTGGGCCTTTTGCTGAACTTCTAGCAGGTCCTCACATAAATCTCAGCTGACTCAAAACCACGTAAAACCCTTCCATCTCTCTCTGTTGGTAGAAGAGAACATGCACAGAAACTAAAAAAGCATAACTTTTCATCAAAGAAAATCTTTCTAGCCATTTTTCTATACATAGAATCTAATTTTCAAAATGTTCTAATACTCTTTTTCACCTTGACAGCCTCATCTTTCACCAGTTTTGACTTTAGTCACTGTTTAAGCCAGAATTGGAAGGAAAAATATTTATTCAATTTTCCCCCATTTTTTTAAGGAGTACCATGTATTGGGTGGACAGTAACATTATCTTGTAAATTTGTTAATTTTTCTATCAAAATGTTTCTTGTGTTTTTTTTAATCATGGAAGATAACTATTTATCTCTGGACTTTAATGCAATAGTATTGGATCAGTAAGAAGAAAGAACCAAATCTAAAAACGTGTGCTTGAAAAGTAAACACAATAAAAGCTACTGAATACTCTTAAATTTTTGGCACCCGAGGACAGTTTTTGTTAAGGATGGGGTTAAATACAATCTAACATAAATAATTTATTTCCTGTCAATTTTTCTGACATCAAAGAGGGTGAAACAATCCCACCTTTACAAAATGTTGTGATAGAGCTATTTTTATTATTATTCAGAGTAAGTCTTTAGAATAAGTATAGGAGGGAAATGAATGATCAGAACTTAATTTCATCTTTAATTCCATAATTTTATATATTCTTAAGCTAGCTGTCTAATATTCTAACTGTTTAAATTGTCCTTTACTCGGAGAAGGAATAGGGCTCTGAAAAAGGCGGGTTCTGCACTGAGTCTCCCCATTCATATTCAGGTGTTGAGAATGTGTTTTCCCCCATGCACTGCTGCCTTCATTACGAAGTATGGATTTAGGACTGCTGTGAAAGGTTAGGCTAAATTGTCTATTGCCGTTCAGCAGCTTGAACAACCTTAGGAAATGAAAGTCTTTTAACCTTACTACGGCAGTGGTATGACTTAATGGTGCTGTTATCACCTTATAATAATGCCACTGCATGTGAAACAAGTTGTCCATAGGCCATTGTTTCCTGCAGAGATGATGGCTCCCGGTAACGCAGCCCAATGGGCGATCTCGAGGGAAACTGTCTGAGATCTTAAAAAGGGCCAGTCAATTAATTTGTTCCGTCCCTGCAGGTCAGGAGAAAGATAAAATCACTGCTGTTTACAGTTGATTGTCTCATATTAAATATAATTATTTTAAACGTTCAGCGATGTTTTCCGCGTGGCGTGCTGGGGCTGGGTCGCGCAAACAGCACCGGTTGGGGTTGGGAACATCAACTCTGTGGCGCGCCGAAACCTTGCACCGGCGCCTTGCAGGAACAAAGCACCTTGCCGTTCGAGCCTCATATCGTTGGAACCTGCATGTGCATTGTTTCCCGTGCTGTTCTCTTCTCCTTCTGGTATTTTTGTCAATATCTTGCTGCTTACCCGCTCGCCGTTTCGTGCGCGGTTAGCGGTGGCGGTCCGATGGCTCGCGTTTTATGTCCACGCAGTTCTAGCGTTCCCTTACCATATGGTCATCCTGATGTTACCATTTGCCTCAATCATCCTTTTTGTAGCTGCTTGAACATCTTAATTGATCTCATGAGCTACGTTAAAGATTTATAACAGACGTCGGTGTAATTCGTTTCACAAGCACGTAACTATGCTTTTCTGTCTGATTGGACATCCACACCTCTCTCCTCATAAAAATGTACGCAAAGCATGGTCTTTTGTCTCTGTGGTAAAATAATGGTCATCTTGAAGGATATTAGAAACCTTGTACCACTCCACCCCAGCCAAAAGGATAAGCTGTGGACTCTCAGTTGTTGCTAATAAGATGTTCTCCACTCTCTCTTAAATAATACCTCGAATTGGAGAACTTTTCCCTTCTTCACTAGTAATGGAGATGGTAAAACTTTTTTTGAGTAAGATTCAAAACCATGTGTTGATAATATTGTTAAGCTGAAATGCATATATCAGAATGGCAATGGTGCCAGGAACTGCTTTTGGCCAGGCCTGTGTTTCTTAGTATATGCGACAGAGGCATGTGCAATTAATGATGTTGGCAAAAGGAGCACTGTAGAAAGAGCACACAAAATGAGAGGTTTGATGGTTTCTGCAAAGTACTGTGCCCATTTTTTCATGCAGAAAATGAGTAAACCATTACTCTACATATGATTGGAGCATAACATAGCACTTTTTGATGGGGTTTGTCAGAGAGCGTTCAGAAGAAGCTGTATAGCAGAAGATAAATTTCATCACACACTGAAGAAAATATGTCTAAGGGTAGATAGGAAAAAGATAGGAAGCATCCTTCATGCCATTAGGGGGGTGGATTTTTGAGTGTAAACGAGAGCCAAATCTGTCTTATGGAGAATTTTCTCTCCGTTTATCTACAACAGAATATCCAGCTGTGGTGTAATTTTTCAAAATTATCTTTGTCCAGAGACTTTTCTCAGGAGCTGTAGCCTTTGTGACTTGTGTTTTCACCTGTGTGACTGTACTCGAGCTAAACCCGTCTTTATTTGCTTTCATCTTTGGTTTTGATAAGAGGGTGAGTGGCAATCTGATACCCAGACCTGCACGCACCTTCTTGGTGGGAGCTCTGTGTAACAGTACCTGGTCAGACTTGAACTGTGCACTGGCCAGACTGCTCATCAAAACAAGTCAGAGGCAGAAATTGTCTTGCAACAACTTGGAGGAAAAGATGGAGGCATGCAACCCATTTACCCAGCTATCCCTTTGCTAATAGCCTTCCCCTGTCTCTTACTCCCTCCTCTTTGTGGTACTAGCATATTTGAAAATTACTCTGTGTCCATGAGGGCAGTTGGGGTTTGTTCAAGTTGGTTTTTTTTTTTCTGTTCTCTGATGTCGCCCATCTTCTGGTTACAGTTACCTAGCAGTAGTTTCTTTCTAATCTGTGGTATCTGGACTAGACTGAACCACTTCTGGTCTCAAATGCCTTGTATTTCTTTTTGGAAACTGAGGTCCCTTTAGTGGGAAGATCAAAGTACTCAAAATCTTTGTGTTACGTATAGGATCAGGACGAGTCTTTCCAGAAACAGATGCTTCAATTCTGTCCCTTGTAAAATGAAATAAGATTCTACATATCAAAGGAATTGTAAACAAAGTTAAGCTCGGTTCTAAATTCAACGAGTTCTAATTAAACTTCCTAACATATTTGAATAGTCTTAAAAACTGTATAAAGTGTTTGTTTCCTTTTTCCCTAAAAGATGGATCAAGCCTTTGGTCTCAGACTTTCATGTAGCATGGCCATAGTTCATGGACAAGGTTGAAAAGAATGAATTCTCTTCTTCTGGGGAGTACAGAGTGACTTATGACTTATTTTTGAGTGACATTATTGGACCTAAGTCATCCGATAAAAGCAGACTTTTCTTAACTGTACAAAAGCCAAGATATTACCTCTGATTCTTCAGTCCTGTTCCTCCTCATCTCCCCAGAACTTAACATGCACTCTCCAAATAACTTTCCATAGCATGTGGCCAGTCCTTTGGGGACAGAAACAGCAAACTTATTCCCTGTGTAGTTATACAGGAAAGGGCCCAGTCTAACCAAGGAAGGCATTTCGTAAGCGACCAAAGTCTTTATGTAGTCTTCTATTCTGCTTGGAAAATACTGGAGGAAAAATCTTCCCAGTTTTTGTGTCACATAAAACACATGAAGTAAATATGTAAAAAGAAAACAAACCAAGCTTCAAGAGTATCAATAAAAATCACAGAGGAAAGCAAGCAATAAATGTGTGTGTTCACCTTGGCAATAAACTGTGTATTGTCCATCACTTCAGCCTCCTCCAAGGAAACTGCATGCGGGACTGTCGGCTGAACACCGATACTTGGAGACAGAGTGAACCTTAGCACCAGACCTGTGTTTGTACATAACACTGAAACAGCTGGTTTGGATTTTAAAAATTCTATTTTTATTAGAACACTGACTCTTGTTTATTGTTATTGATTTTATTGGGTTATTATTGACTGACTGCACCCCATGGGCCTATTAGTGAAGTGCTAGTAAAGCATTAAAGGAGGACTTAGGCTTTTTTGTGCTTTGTACTTACAACATTTGCTTTTATCGGTGATTTTTAGCCAGCTGCCTAACTACAAACCTGGGTAGTCTCACCCACCAAAGTTTGAAAGGGGGACAGGAAAGGAAAGAATTTCCTATTTTTTCAACCTATAGAAGAACAAAACAATGTTTTAAGGTTATTTACTGTTTTGTTGGACTAATTTTAATTCTCTGGGAGATGCTCGCCTCTTTCTCATCTTGCTAAGACTTCTGGCTAATACTAGAAATAGAGCAAACTCATCAGTCTTACTCACAAAATAATAATAAAAAGAATCTGCAATAACTTTTATATGCTATTTGATCTTTCTGGGTGGAAAGGGAAATTTATTTTCCTATTAATATGAATCAAATGATACATGATATTCAGTTAAAGCCAGATGAGAGTTGGGTGAACTCTTGACTGGTTGTACATTAAAGCCTAGAAGCCGCCGTAATGAAATTTTAGGTGTCGTTGATTACTCTCTCCTAAGACAGTGTGTCTTCCCATAGCACTGTAATCTCCTGATGGTCCTACTGATCCAAATAATCTTTCACCTTTCCCTTTGGTGCTTTTTTTTTTTCTCTTTCCTGCTCCATAGGAATGAAGTTGTCCTCTTTTTCCATATACCCCAGTCAAGGATTATGGACTGGCCCTAATGAACTCCAGCAGCATCAGTGGAAGAGGCACTGAGCAAGCAGTCAAAGCCATTGTCTCATTTGTGAAGATTTAGAAACCACTGGGAATGGCCAACAAAATTAGAGGAAACTTGATGAAAGGGTGCAGGGGACAGCTGTTGCCAAAGCGTCAGCCCATGAAATTGGAAGAATTTCAAGTACTTCTTCCTTTTGGGTGGGGAGTAAAGGAAGGGAGAGTTAAAGAGAAACACAGGGGTCCTGAAGAAATGAAGCAATACAGAAGCTCTAGGGAAGCGGTAGAAGTGTCCTGGCGTCAGGGTAAGATGAATGCCCGTACTCAGAATGGAAGCAAGAAAAATTAAAATGTCCCCAAAAGTGCAAGCAGACAAACAGATGGGGCTGGCAAAGAGGCCTCAAACAGGTCCCCTTTCCTATTAATGGTAGCCTGTTGCTGCTCCTGACTGCTAAGAATATCTGTTAATGGGATAATAACAATGGGATAAAAATAAGAGAGACTTCTGCTTCTCTGTAAGAGCAAGACAGTCACCACACATTAATTATGAAAGTAGTATTTTTCTCTGTCAAACCTACTGCTGTGAGTAGTAATGGCTTCCTTGAAAGCTGTCATGAAGTAAAAACGGTGACAAAGAGATGGCTCTGCAGTGTAACGTCAGGCTGAACTAATGGGCAAACTTTATTCTGTTTGTGAATGGTACATCTTTGAGGGAATGATAAGAAAATAGTATCTAGCATTGAATATACCGATACCCAAGGCTGAGCCATAGCAATGGTCAGCTGTCCCTCGGTTTTAAAACTGCAAATTAAACAGATTTACTGCTTTGTCTCTCCCAGAAGGTAGGTAAATAACTCACCGAAGACATTCTTCTATTTACTCACCTTTGCTGTGAACCCTGAGGGCAGAAAGGACAGTGTGATCGCAACAGAGAAGCGGTGCTGAAAATCATCTAGGGGTCTGAACTATATGCAGGAGAAAAACATGCATTATAACTGCAAATCAAAAGTAAGTTTGATTTTCAAAATTATCTTAGCGCAGGTTCAGTTCACAAAGGAGGCTGTTTTCCACTTTCAGCCAATCTAACGTGTGAATGTGTTATTAAATGCAGGAAGTATACTGGTAACTTTGTTCAGATATGAACACCATTTTATTTTAAAAGCAATCTAATTTTGTCTTTGAATTTCACGAAGGGTGCAGCAGATAGCAGCCAGGCATCAACAGTTACTATTTAATTTGCTGGTACAATCAAACAGCTAGATGCTCTTACAATTGACTGTGCCCACAATTTTGTGCTTGACTGCAGGTGCAAAATCGCGGATGCAAAATCAGAGCACAACTTGATGATCGCTTAAAAATTTGGTCCATTACCGTTTGAAAGCCTTTAACTTCTGTCTGTCATGTAAAATACAATATTTTGAATTTTTTTCAGAATTGGAGCTGTTCACCGAAATTTACTCTCAGGAGCAAATAATCCACCTGCAAGCAGATACTATGTTTATACTCTAAGACTGAATGCAAATAAAAAGTTATATTACTTCAAATAAACTATTTTTATAGCAGTTATCTAACCTCCCCAAAAACTAACAAATCAACATATTGTTCACTTACCCCAGATAAACTGGTGTTTGTTTCTTATTTTTTTTCTTTTAAAGCCTTTTTTAATACAGTATACAGACAGTATTAAAAAAAAAAAAAATCCTGTCGTGGAAATAAACATAAAAAGTTTTTGTAATAATAGCCACCCTAGAAAGCTATGAATAATATGCAAATTGGATGTTATATTTTTTAATCTGACAAAATATATGTATTAACAAAAGTTTTGATGATGCTATTAGACACAATGCATAAACCTATGTGTTATTCAGTAGCAGCAATACTACAGAAAGGTCATTGACCTGTATGCAATACTAAACCCTTAGACTTCTGACAAAGTCAGTGACTTGTTTATATTTGGCCAAATTCAGCAAAACCATACTCCTGTGCTAGCCAAGCAATACAATTCAGTGACTGCTTCCTTCAAATAATAAAAATAAGCGCTTCAATCAAATATTAGTGGAATGTCAAATATTCTAACCACAGATCAAGCAGTCAGTTTAATTTAGGTTTATAGCAGCTAATTAGTTATTTCTTGATAGTGGTTAAGTAGGATTTCCCAGCTAGTGTACTTCAGAAAACTAGTGCTCGGAGGAATGCTTTTACTTTTATAATCTAAGATTCGTATTGTATTTTTGATAACTATAAGAAAGCACAATACATTTTTCCAGCAATATTTTTCTTTCAATGCTGAAGCAGAGGACCAATTTGTTGATCTAGCTCTCTTAATTCGTATGCAATTCATAACCCCTTCTTTATGCTAAGGGACATTGTATGCTTGAACTAATGAAAGATAGACCGGAGATAGTTGGCATAGTTAATGCCGCCATGTTGTGCTAAGTATTACAATACACATGGGATGATGTCAGACAACATTTGATCCGAGTTAAAAAACAGAAAGCAAAGATGGAGCTTGTATGATTTTGTGCTTTGTTTCTTTTTTTTGCATCATTATTCCCACAATACTGATTTTTTTTTTCCTAAATTTGAGATTTTATTATTGTAAAAAGGGTGGGGACACTACAATAATGCCATCTTCTACTCTCCACATCCTAATATTCCTGGGGATGGGGAGTTGACTATTGAAAGCAAGTCTAGACCTGTTGCTGTGAGGGTTCACAGAAACGTGCTGGAGTGAAAATCAAATCTGTAGGCCATGGCCAGTGAAATGAAATATCTGCAAGAGTCTTTCAACCACTTCTCTGTTTTTTGTATATACACACGCATGACCTTCCCAGGGTCCAGTATTCTTCTTCTTAGTCCCTGCTCTTCTGCAGATTCCCTTCTGGAAGTAGCCAGTCCTGGAGTTGAAGTGTAGCTCTTGGGAGTCTTCTTACTCCTTTTATGTTGCTCATCATTTCTTCCTCTGGTCTTCTTGTTACCTCTGCCAGGACTGCTGAAATTTTTAGCAGGTGCTGCAAAACCTTTTTTTTTTTTTTTTTTATCATGGCTCTTCACTTAAAAGAACAAACAACCAACCCACCCAACAGAAAAGGTGTAGGGGGGAAATTTGGGGGGGGGGGGGGGGCGCCTCTACTTTCTTCTTTTTCTGAAATATATATATTTTTTTTCTTCTTTCATAGAATCACTTTCCCTCTACTTCCCCCCTGCCATTTCCTTTTCCCAGTCCCTTGCTCTCTTCTATTTTTTTCCTCCCTGTTCCTTTATTAATTCTTCCTCGCATTATTTTTCTACTCACTCCTCTCTAGTCCTTGCCAGTTTTAACAGTCCATGATTTCAGATGGAAAATCTGTCGCCAGAGCCCCTCCTCCACTAACATTAATGGCCACTCTAGAAAGCCTGCCCTGCCCTCCGTCATCTAATTTCAGACACTGAGGGGGTAGACAAAACAGATGGTTGGCACAGGGAAGGATGATTCACTGCTTGAAATCATGGTGCAACATTTCTGAAATTGGTGAGGGAGAAGGAGGTCTGACATTTGACAGAGCCGTGTAAAAATTGCCTGATCCAGACAAAGTTCAGACTAATCACTTGACTGTTATTTTCCAGATGTACTGATCATATGACTGTAATTGTAAAGATTATATTGACAATGCGCCGTTTCCCAAACATGTCATATTCTTTCTTAACAAAATGATTCTCCCGCAGGATGTTCAGGTCAGACTGATACGGTGAATTGCGAGTGCGTTTCCACTTACTCATCCTTCAGGTTTCCTTTTTTTTCTTTGAGTCTGTTCATTCATCTACTTTCCAGTTACTGAAGGTTGTAGGTCTTCAAGTACACAATCAATAAAGCCGAGCAATAAATTTGAGCACTTATTTTCAGGCAGATTTCTTCATAAATTGGACTGAAGTGGCAAGCTTTTAAACACAAAAATAAAGGAACAGAAATAAGCAAGGAAAATTGCAGGGAATCAGCTTTTCAGCATGTATCTGATGAAAGCTAAATGGTTTACTGTGGTCATGGAAATACAGGTGTATGAAGATGGTAAGACCTCGGTTTAATTGTGGCAAATATAAGGCCGTGCAGATTCTCCGGGTAATGTTTACAGTTCTCAAAATTGTGCAAGTATCCACAGCATCAAAGTCTCGTTGATTCTTTGCAAGTGCCTGCTCGCTGCTGTCCACAACTTCTTGCTTCTGTCCGCTTTGGATGTCTCCTTCACGGCAGCCTTCAGTCACGCTTTGGACTGAGCCACGTTGAAGCAGAGCAGTAGCTTTCACGTAAAACCTTTTAATCAATGAAGGGACAGTGATCTTGAGCGCTGTTGTGGGAACATCTGTAACCACTATAAAAGCCAGACTCCTGAATGCATGAGTTGAGAAATGGCTTAGGAGCTAGAATAAGTGGATGAATTTTAGATAAGCAGTTAATCTTTTGGGTTCTCTTGAGAAATTCCAAATCCTTGCTCACCCCTGATGTCAATTGAAATGTTTAAGCTTAGTAAAGTAGCTTATAATTAGTCTTGCTAATTTTTATGAATTTCAGGGATAGCTTTCCAAATGTTCTCAGCCTTCTGCTGCTCCTATTGCTCTAAGAACGTCTGCAAATCTCGCTACTTATTTAGATGTCAAAGTGGTAGCTGAAATATTCTTAAATGTCAATGCAGTTTCTGTTTAACACTCTTGAAAATTAGACCTTTGTTCACTTTATCGTACTAAAATTGATGCTGAAGAAGGAGAGAAGAGGTGGAAGAACTTGATTTGCAGTTTTCAATTACTTGAGTTTAACTCCTTTGAATTCTGTGTGTCAAAGTAATCCCTGGCTGATATGGCTAGGTATGTTAAAGAATGGACAAAAATCTAGACCATCTTCTATGTTTTCTCAGCTGAAAGCTTGTTTTTATTATCTCAGATAAAATTAACACCTAGAGAGCTTCAGATATGAAGGATGTATTTCCCAAGGGGTTCAGATGTTTAAACTCCTCAAGACAGAGAACAGCTCTGAAAATGTAATGAGCTGGAAAGTCTGGAGCTAGGTGAAAATACAACACCTTAAAGAAAAGCTTAGGAGCAGGGGACAAGACTGTGAGCATCTCCAAACAGTGAAGAGCAGGAACATGGGGAAGACCTTAAATAAACCTTTGATAAACAACTATTAAACTTGTGGGCTGACATCTTCTATGAAATAGAGATGGTGGAGCTTTCCCTTCTGCTCATGGACCTGAGGACCTTTTCCTCTGGAGGAGAGTGAGTGATATTAGTCAGGAGAAATCTGGAAGACCAGACAGGACCCAGCTATGGAAAAACCCACACATACCAGACTTTGTGGAATGTGCCCAGTACATTTTAAAACTGTCTTACCTTTACTTTGGTGCTTACGTATGTAGTTAAGAGTCTGAGTCCATGTTATCAGTTTAGAAAATGCTGGTCATAGGGTCTTATTGAAGAGTTATGGAAATTAATGCAAGCAGCTTTCAGTCAACAACGAGCTGTGGGAAAGAATTCAGTAACCTTTACATAGTCAGGAGTGTTGATTTAAGATAATACTGAAACAATTTAAATGTAATATTTCTTGTATTTGTTTTCCAACTGAAAACCTGCATCCTCTAAATTTATAAAGCTTTGGTTTGGTGGTTTTTTTTTTTTCATTTTTTTCTTATATCTAAGTGTTGTAGTTGAGATTTTCTAGCAAACTAGTAGCTGGATCTTGCTCCAGACCAGGATACCTCATATGACTTAGGTGGGCAAAATTCTTTTATGGCAGTACGATCTAGTCATTATAATAAATGGTGCTGAGAAAGCATTTCAGACCAACCTAAGCCAGATACCTGCATTTGGCCTTCTGAATTGCTTCTTTGTGCAGCGTGAACTCCATTGATTCACTCTTCTTTGACTATGATGGACATGTATGAACCCAGTGGACAGGCAGACATCAAAATACCAGTGCCTTCATCTGGAGGCATGAATTTCCACTTGTGTGTCTCAATCCTGAGTATTTCTTGTTCTCGCCGGATTTAAAAAAACCTGGATCCTTGGGAGCAAGAAGAATTAACTTCCATGGGGCCAGGACTATGAGGACCTGCTCCAGGATAGGGACCAACTTCAGCACCTTGTAAGAAATTTCTTCTTTTTATTTAATTCTTTTTGGCTTGAAAATGTCTTTGGAATGAAGGTAATTGAAGTTGTAGAGTTGTAATAACAAACCCCCAAATTCCTCATTATTATAGTGTAATTGACGGGGAAGGCTGAGAAGTAAAAAAGAAAAATATTGACTTTCATGCATTTAAATTTTATTTATGTGATGCTGGTCCAAAATCACCAAAGTACTTTATATATACGTATGCATATATACATGTGTGTGTATATAACTTGGGTCACTTTTAAAAAATGTTTCTTAGTCTCCCAAAAATGAGCCATCGGACAGCTTATGGAGAAGCTGCAGACATGCTTTTGTCCTTTCCCACCAATCTGAAACTTCAAAGGCCAGATAGGACTTTACATGAAACATAACTTAATGATTTTTATCTCACAGTGGATTCTGGGAACCTCTCCTATCTGATGCTACTGAATTTGATAAATAAAAGGAGTTTTTCTCTTTCCAACCCTTGCCATTTTGCATGTGATTCTGAATAAACACTCCTGATTTCACAGTCTCAGTAAAAAACAGAGGAAGGGAAGGCAAGTGACAAGTTTTTATGAGAAAAACTGGTACAATTTGGTTTCGCAACGTTTAGTTGAGAATTTATGAAAGTCTGGTTTACTTTCTAGGAATAATCACAACTGCATTTTTTTTTTCCTGAAGACTGTGTTCCAGGATATTGCTTGTGCTTTCACTTTTATGGCTTGAAGAATAGGTATGTTTATCACTACAGGCAAATGTTAATTAAAGTTCAGTTACATTCAAGCCTTTAAACTTAAAGGAACTGTCAAGAAATTATTAATTGCATTAAGAAAGGTTCCACTTTTTGCTGGGATTTTTTTCTGAAAGTGTATCTATTAGTAATAGATTATGGGAACATACCATTTACAGGAGTTGGCAAATATGACCATGCTGCTCTTGATCGTCAGAAAACAATAGATAGATCTGAATTTCTGCATGATTCTTAAGCAAGAAATTTTGAAGAGAAATTGCAGAATTTGCAGAAAGTGTGCATTGCAAGTAATTTAAGCAGCTCAGATTAATCAAAATTGGGTTGAACACCTCTTTGTCAAAGAACAAAATAATTCCAATATGGTTTGGAGAATACTTATTTCAGCAGAAACTCTTCTTACCTCTAGAAATTACCTATATGGTGTTCTTTCTTCAAGAACTTAGACAAGGCAATCATAACTAACTAGGAAAAAACAGGGCTTGATATTTCTCTGTTATGGCTGAATACATACCAGGCATTTCATTAAAAAAATAATAATCATGAAGCTGAAGTAAAAGTGAAGAAAAGAGGGAGGGGGGAGAAATTAGATCACATATTGATAGTAAAAGCAGTGAGTGTCCTGGATGGACTCTTTATGGTAAGTAGGCAGCGTTTTATATTTGACAGCTTTTTCCCAGTTAATTTTGGACAACTTCACAAACTGGATCATTTGTTACTGAACTTGTTCAATTGTTACCAAAATACCTACTTTTTTTGATATTCATTCAAAGATTAAAATCAGCTTCAACACCCAGTAACAGTTTAACATAGGAAAGTTTATGAAGGGAGTTATAACTAGATCCTGGGTTTTCTGAAAGGAAATCCAGACCTGTGTATAACTCGGAGACAAGAACTGGGGCTTTTACACAATTTTTTTTTTTTTTTTTCCAATTTAGTTGTGGTTCCCTCTTCACCTTGGCTTTGAAAAAAACAAATGCCAGGAAAAGGATGTGACCTCCTGCGCTGACTCTGGGGAAAATCCGTGGCCCCGTGGGATCATGGAAAAATGCACCATGGGGGTTTTTGAAGCATCACAACACCCAGTAGCAACTTCATTTTGCAGCTCTGCCAAAAGAGGTCGCCGGACACCCAGCACCCTGCCAGGGTATCTGCTGGCCGGGCTTGGGGAGCCCTGCCAAATTGCAGGCACCCTACCCGGCCAAAAGGCTTTTCCTCAAAAGCCTATTGCTTGAGCACAGCACAGCTTGACCTTATTTAGCTTCTGAGATCAGGGTTGTACCATGGTATGGTTGAAGCTGTTTTCCCATTTCGTGAGTTATTCCTCGATATCATATAGGAGAACTTTGTCCGGGTTCAGGCTTTGGTGATTTTTTTGCCGTGCAACAAGCCAAAATGTCCGCAGAAGCCTACCTGGAAAGTACAGCAAAGAAACAGCAATGCAGTAGGATGAGCTCATGCTATTTATCTTTGTATTTTAAGTATTTCTTCCTTTTTGAGTTAAATACCCTTTTGGATTTGCTTGTCCCATTCACTGCAGAAAAGCCAAGTTAATAATTGGACGGCAAATAAGCAAAAAATGCTGGGATTTCCACAACGAGCCCAGAAATCTGTTTTACATCACTCACCCAGGCAGGGTACTGTTGTTAGCTGTAAATGTGCCTTTTTTTTTTTTTTTTTTTTTCTTCCGTGTGGGCAATGAATCAGCAAATGCTACGGGAGTTCAGGGTGAAATGTCAGGTGCTATTTCAACAGTCGGTCTTTCACAAGCGCTAGGGTGGATCCTCGCAGAGGGTGCCGACCCCTGAATTAGGGACCCGGTGGCGGTGGTAACGCCCTTATCTCCGCTCCGCTCTGAATGGGGAGAATAATGCCTCCCAAAGATGTGCTGCCTATTTTGGTTAATTGATGCCTGACCACTAACTGCTTAATAAATAAGTTCTTGTCTGGAAAATATTATTCCCTGAAATCATGTCTGAATTACACAAAAGTCAAATTAAGTAATTGAGAAAGCATCTGCTGTGTGGAAGGATGTTTGTTTGTTTGTCCTGTGTTTTGTGTTTTTTGGTTTACCAGGACAATCACTATAGCATCTGTCTGGGAGGAGGTTTATTTGCAGAACCACAGTGCAAATCTTGAGATGAGGGAGTATTACAAAGAAATGGCATGTCTTTCAAATGAAGGCTACAAATAGGTTTGCAACTTTCTTCTGTCTTTGGTAAATTACCCAAGTGAGGCCAAATCACATTCCAAAAGACAGTCCCCTGGCATCCTTCAATAAACAGATTTTGCCCTGTGTATAAAATGTTTAGCTCAGTGCTTTATGAAGTAAAGGTCATCTGAACATAGATGTTGCAATAAAGGGCTGCCTGAAAGTGCTTCCACTGAGCGTGAATAGCAGCAATATTGCCTTGAAAACTCTGTGCTAATTGATTAAACTCCCAACAAACTAATTTTAATTAGCCATACTAGGTTAACTTTATTCTTCCTTTTTATGATTCCAAAGGTTTGTTAATGGTGCATGTACAGCCCCAGTTATTTATTACCAAAAAATATTAAGATATTAGAAATATGAATGCTATAGCAACTCTGACTTCTTTTTATATGCGAGTTTTCTGCTCAAATGCACCTGCTCGTAGGTGAATGAAGTACCACTTTTTTTCATTGCTTCTGGTCCTTAACATTCACATATTTGCACCCTCAAGTTGCTCCTGAATCTGGTATCACTCTTGGAGCTCTTAGGAAACAGTCACTGCACAGGCTAAAGGCACATGCAGTCCTTCGGCACTTCTCATTTATGGCTGCTTGTAACAGTTCTTGAGGGGCATGAGCACCCTCAGGTATTTATGCTGCATTATATGTTTTAAGCAAAGCTAAGCTGCCTAGTAATTAATTATGCACCCCACTGCTGATTAGCCCCAAATACTTGATATTTGAAAAAATCTTATTTTTTCAAAACTTGTTGCAGAGCAAAAACTCTGGGTGCTTTGGATCTTTCTATAACAGCTCTTACTTCAATTCTGTAATGGCGAAACTAAGTAAAGACAGACTTTTTGCCTCATTGTGTACATACTCCTGGATTTTAGCTATAAAATGCCCATGCAGTGGCTGGAAAGCTGGTATTTTCTCCCTCTTTAACGCATCTTTTGATGGAGATATTCATGTTTGAGGCTCACATAGAAATGGGATCTAAGCTTAATGTAAGAGGTCAAGAGAAGGGAAGCGGTGTGAAGATACCACAACTGGTCTGCAATTTCGGTGTAAGTGCGATGTGGTTTTCTTACGGTGCTTAAATTTCTACAGACAGATGCGATATCTATGTCTGTAGGAAACCAAGCTCCTCTCCTGCAGCATTGTCTACAAAACGGGCCCTGCCACCGATGCTGGAGAAAATGTACTATTTCTTTACCTTGGTTTTTGGAGGGTAGTGGAGAGAAGGCTACATGTTGTGTCTGGAACATACCTTGTGTCTGGAACAACAATCTTGTGATCTAGGACGCGATGCTCCTACCTCTGATACTGCCCTTGTAGGTGATCATGAACATACCGTCCTCCTCTGGGTATGTTTCTTCCTGTGCTGGATTGGAGAAGTTGTACTTCATGTCTTCAATTCTAAAATGTTTTGGTCCACTGATAAAACGTGCTACAGAAGCAGCACGTTGGTAGGTTTAAGGTGATAAGTGGTGTTTTTAAACACTGTATCACCAGGCAAATGGATGTTTTTCAGAGGGTTGTAGGAACTTGGCAGGAGCCGTTGCTTTATGTAGAGGTCAGAGATGATAGATGTGCCGCTCCTCCAACGAGACAGCGGGTCTGGATGAAGCCCTGTAACGCCAGGCACCAGCCCTGAACTCCCTGGGAGCTCAGAGGCACCCATGCCTCGTGGAGACAAGGTGCCTGTGACCGGCTGATTGCCCACATCTTCACTCTGTGTACAGTGGAAACTCCTTGCTCCCTCTGAGTTTTTCCAGGCCAAGAAACTGCTGCTCCGCAAAAGAAAGGGACTCATCCCTGAGCAGAGCTGAACCCCCCATGCTCTACCGAAGCCTCATCCCGGGGCTACGGTGGTAATCAACTGCCCATCACTTCTGCGTAAGGCAGTGGCTGAGGACAAAAACCATCATCTCTTTGCTCTGGGCATGGTAGGCAAGGGGTGGGTAATGGGAGAGTCGCATCTCTTAAAGCGCTCCAGGTGCGTTGCGTGGAGTAAGGATGGTAATGTCACGCACAAAATGGTGTCACGCCCCAAGCGCTGCCAAGCGCCCGCATATGGTTCGTGTTTGTTTTGCAGAGCTCAAACCCATCTGGTTGGGAAGAAGACGTGTTAACGAACCGCTTCCCCCTTCTATTAGGCGTTCAGCTACCTGGGCAGGATTTCCCGGCTCTGCTCGAGGAGGGGGTAGCTCACTGTTTCGTGCGCCCACCGAGGGCTCCTCTGCCCCGCGCTCCAGATGGACCATCGGTCTGCACATCAGCGCGCCAGTGCCAGCAAGTTGTCACCAGGCTTCTGGCTCAGGTTACCCACATGTACATGCTGTAGACTGTCGAAACACTTTAGGGAATCTGTGTTACTAGCAGCAGAAAAAAAAAAAAAAGGCAGCTTATTCTGGGACTGTCGTTTAATCTGAATTTCAGGGTAGTTGAAAGAAAAAAGGGGGTTGAGGAGGGAGGGCAGCCTCCACCACCACGTTGGTTCTGCTGCGGGCAGCGGGAATGCCGCTACCGGCTCCGAAGATGCTCAGAAGCACTTTTGAAATGTGACGCGTCGACGAAATAACTTCCATGCCTCTTCTCCCTGCTTTGATTTCAAATATGTTCCCTATTCCTGCAATAGGGTAACAGCCAATTCATTTCATGAGAGCTGGGCTGAGAAAATGTTTTGATTAACTAGAATAGCCCCGTTTATTTAGGTGTTGCAAATTTTGGGCAAAGGCCGCAACTATCTTTAAATTAGAGACTGTAATAGGTGATGATTGTGCAATATGGACTTGGAGCTTTAGTATGTGAACATTAAATTTATTACAGTATCCTCTGAGCTTGGGTCTCACTTGCCAAATAGGCTAATCTACTAATTCACTTTGCTTCTAGCTGCTCTCAGAACAAAACCAACTTTCAAACATTTTCCATTTGCAATTGTAATCAAAGGACAAGCAGTGATACAAGAAATGAAGCAATGTGGGTGAAGTAGAACAAAATCATTTAGTGGGCTACTGGAGGAACAATTTAAAATGTTTAAACATGCCAAAAGGAGGTGGTGGGAGGGGAAGACCAGAATTCCACTTTCATGAACAATGTATCAGAAAATGACTGAAACTATAAAGTGCTGGCTAGAAATCTAAGGTGAGGGTGTTTTGGGTTTGGGTGTTGTTTTTTGTTTTGTTTTGGGGTTTTTTTCCTATTTTATGTATTTAAGGATTTAATACATTTGAAAACTTGGCAAGCAAGTTCTAGTACTGGAGGCATGAACTGATATTGTGCACGTGGTTAACATGCTTCCTCGGTCCAAGGGGATATCAAGTTTGGAAGGTACAGGGGGTGAATGTGAGTTTAGAACAGTGATAATGGGGTTAAAGGCAACTGATGTGAGATCAGTAAGTATTCTTGGGCAGAAGAACTAAGGTGGTGAAGAGATTATATCACCCGATGGCTGGGTTAGAGAGAAGCATTACAGTAAGGACTGGGATTTTACAAGACTAGCGTATTTTGTGGGCTGTCTTCAACTGCACATTTTTTCTAATAAATTCTACAAAATGTTCCAAAACTAGCTTCTTTTTCTGCCATCTTTTAAATTCTTTTATTTCTCTACCTCCCCCCCCCCCCCCCCCCATACTTTGCCCTCCCAAATGTCATACAAACCCCTCCAGCTCTTTTCTCCAGGCTCAGTTAGTGCTTTCAGTTCGTATTAGGTTTCGGTATCCATTGGACCCTCCCCGCAGGGTTTCGAAGCCCTCTGCAGCCCTCCTGGCCACTGCCTTCCCACCAGCAGAACCCTGTTCCCTGCGGGTCTCTCCCAGGCATGCTGCCCACAAGGCACGGCCGGAGTCTCCTCTTGCTCTTAATCATTGTTGATTAAAGTCAACTGCAAACTGCTTTTATATTTGGAGTAGAGATGTGTGACTGCTACCTTATATCCTCCAGCCCACAGATGCTGCAATTTGCTGTCCCAGCATACCTGCTTTGTGGCGAATGGGACGTAGAAAAGAGTAGAGAAATATTCATCAGATCTTTTCCTAGTGAATATTACAGCTTTTTTCTTTGATTTTTTTTTTAATCTCTTGCTAAATATTTTCTTCCAGTTATGGGGGTTTCTTTTGTTGTTCATTTGGGTATTTTAATTATTTTTTCTCCTGGGTTTCTTTTACATGGTAGAAGACTAACTTTCTGAACTGTATTGTGGTCTAGAAAACTGAATTCAGATGAGGACAGAAGTGGAGAAAGTGAATGAAGCAGATAGAAATATTTTTTTAGCTTCTGCAGCCTACCACAGTGAGGGCTGAGAAGTCATGCTGTGATTTTTATATAAACTTTGGGATATGGGCTTATCACCAGGGACGGGAAAGACCTTTAAAGGAGACAGTAGTGTTGGTGCACATTTACCCTGTTCCTTTCCAACTGTGGGAAGGCGTTGCGTCTGTGTTTCACTAACACAGGTAGTAATACTTACCTGCATGGCTTTTGCAAGGGCAAGAAGGAGAGGAGGCCTTTCTGAGCACACTTTTGTCTTTTCTGGACTAATTAAAGGCTGCAGAAACCCATTAAAAAGCTATGACTACTTGGGTTGCTCTCAAGATTATTATATGTTTGGTTGTTGATTTGAACTAGAAATTGCAAGGAGGGGGGGGAAGCATTGCCCAATTCTCCTTTTATTCTCCATGAACCTTTTCCTAGTCCCAGCCTAGGGGTTCTAGTCCAAAATGTGGTAATAAGTATATATTGTTACTTGAAACAAGGAGATGAATGTTTAACTGCCCAGGAGCTTTTCTTATCTGCGTAGCGTTGCAAAGGTATAAAACCCCTTATAAGCACCCTTTAATGATGAGTTGGAGTTAATGGCCCTGAGCTATGCTTTGAGCCATCACCTCCTCCCAGATGGTCATTAATCCTCAGGAGATGCCCTGTACATTGCTCATTATTGCTTAAATAAGGATAATATTTTGTAGCTTTTAAAAAATGTTGTGCCACTCTTCCTTTAGCACACTTGTTATTCTGCTTCTAAGAAGGTGTACAGCATGGCAACAATTGTGCTTTATTGCACCCTTGTAACCCCTCTGTCGGCCTCGAGCGGAGGTTTACAAAGCTGGACAGTTTTTAAAAAAAGTATACATAATATTGCATACATAATAGATGGACTGGTTCCAAAACAATCTATTGCATAATTACCTAATTAATACAATCTGTAATAATTAAAAATCCTTTAGAGAATTTGTAAAAACATTTTACTATGCATGTGTCGTAGATAATTTTTAGACTCAGTGTCTCAGCTGTTTGCTTTTTTTTTTGTTGTTTTTAATTTGGTCTTTCAAATTGCCAGCAGCCTTATTGCTGCTTTGTGGCCCAGGCACTTAACAAATTTCATTTCTCAAATGGAAGGGACCAAATTTCTTCCCCAGAAGTGCAGTTCACAGGCAAGGGCAACGTTCCGTGCTAACTTTTCTTTTGCAGAGACAAACACAAAAGACAGGTTTACATAAGTATATTTCAAGGGCTTTTTCAACTGTTGGAGAGACTTAATAAAGAAAAATAAAAATTTCGAAGTAACAGAAATTGCTTTGGGCTAGACTTTTAAATCAAGATGCATCTGCAAAATCAATTCTTATGTTGTAACCCCAGTCATCTCAAAATGGTCCTACAGTGCAATTGTATTAGTGGTACTTCTTTACTCTAGCAGATATTCTGGAGCATTATATAAACCTCTACTTCTGTAAGTATCAGCTGCGAGGCCCGTGGTGACGCCTGTTTGTATGTTTGAGATGTACAGGCAGGACGTGCAGTGCTGCCCCAAAATTGCCTTTACTTGGTGATGAAGGTACGGTGCTCTTGTGCAGCTGGTGGCACTCAGTCTCTGGTCATACCATACCTTTTCTAAGGAAAGGACAGGCCAGTTGATGGCAAACTGCTTGCCAAAGTGATGCACGTAACTTCAGCAAAAATAAGAGGATGCACTTATTTAACGGCCGGACAACTCCAGTCCTCTGCCCCTGTACCTGGAGCTCTTGCTGTTATTTCCAGCAGAACAAGCCTGCAACTGAGCATAGGAGCAGCGTTAGCCCCAGAGATGCACCGTTTCTGGTCAGTTCTCCTTTCTCTGTCTCTAAGATAGCATGGGAAAGCTTTTTATTTCCCTTTCCATTTCCGTTTTTTGAAAAACCCAAACAGGCATCACAAGCAAAGGGTGATGGTGAAATCTGTGCTGCCCTGGACAACCCCGCTGACTGCAGCTGATGCCAGTGCTGCAAGCAGAAACTTTTTCCTCAGTTTTCTCCCTCTGCGATACCCAAAATATAATGCTTTTGATTTGTTAAATGCGGTTCAAAAGACTCCGTCTACTAACACCTTAACATCAAGTAATTAGTTAAAATTGGGGCATCCTGGGATCTGGAACCTTGACTTTGCTCTTACCAGATCATCAGCAGTTCAAAAGCCAGACAGCAAACTCTGCAGAAACAAGACTCCTGTCATTAAAACCAACACTGGCTCTTTGTCGGCAAGAGAAATTTTCTTTGAATAAATGATTAAACGTAGTGGACAGCATTAAGTGTGTGGTCAATGAAGGAGGTGCTCAATGAATAATTATTAGAAAATAAAGGATTTTTGCTTTATTGAAGTGTGGGATTGCATCAAATTGATTCTTAATTGTGAAATCCATTTTTCACCTCGAAAGAGCCACTTAGTTTTGTCAGCTTAGTTTGTTATTTAACTTTGCAGTAACTGGAGTTACTGGAAAGAGTCTATAGTACCTGAAATGAAAATGTTCGTCATCTTATACTTCTTCTGTTTTTTATAAGGCTGACAGAACTAATTTGTTTGCCAGTGAAAGCAGACTGGACAATTTGGCCTTTTGGGCTTATTACTGATCATTGAACAGCAGCTGATGGGGAAAAAAAAAAAAAAAAAAATCCCAAAGTAGCACAGCAGAGAGTGAGGGCCACGTCCAAAACCACCGTCTTTCCATCACAGCAGCAAGCAGACAGTGAATGATGCAGAGCGAGCGCAGTGTTGTGAATGACATTGTTGGTTTTATTTAGCCTCGGTAAAACCGTGGTGGAAAAATGCTAAGGGGAGATTTTGAAGTATGGTTTTCTGGAAAAGATTTGGGGTTTATTTTGGTTTCTGGAGGCTGCTTGAGGCGTCCCCGGCAGCAAGGAGGCTTTGCCTAGGTGCTGGCTGGGATGAGTGCCGGAGGGGGCTGCCCTTGGCTTACTGACGAGTTTGCATGTTATTGCTCTTCCTCAGTGATGCCCAGCATGTTGTGCCAGAGCAAAAAGTCATTTTTCCCTTCCAGAGAGCACCTGTAATTGAGGCATAACTTAATTTGGGCTTTTTCTGATCTAATTGTCTTTCCATAACAAAGCAGTGTTTTCCAACCTCCCTGTTATAAAGAGCATAAACATCTGGTTTGTGCTCGAAGTCAGCAAAGAAGGATGGAAGATCAGCCCAAACGTGTGCTGTTGAGTCCCCAAACCGTGGGACTGCTGGTCGCTGGCCACCTCTTCTCTGCACGAGTGCTGAGAGAAATTCCCCCTCGCTCAGCGCTACTGTAAATCTTCCAATGACAAACTCTGCTCAAACTTTTGGCAGCAGGGTTCAGGCAAGTTGAGGAGCTGTTGTGTTCTCCCCAGATACATTGTGTACCTAAGATTTTTAATTCTGGCTGCAGATGTTAAGTAACTTCTTGATTTTTTTTTTTTTTTTTCCATAACCCGGGCGACGAAAATACTTCTTTTTTTAATCTCTATTTTGCAATCACTGTGAATCATATGATCAGCCTAAGGATATACAGTTTGCAAATGAAACCAGATTATTATTAGTCTTAACTATTTCAGCATGAGGAAGAAAGAAGAAAAAAAATATTCTATGTACATTTTGCAGACCAGTTGCAATTTGTTTTAACAACTTCTCAAGTACACACCAAGGAAGGCAATGACCACATGAAATAGTTTCACGTGCACAGGGTGGTTTGTATAAGTGATAATTTTGAGTAACCTGGAATGCCACTTTAGATCCATGAAATAAAATTTTTTAAAAACCAAAACAAACAAACAAAACAAAAAACAAATTATATTTGGGGTTTAAATGAAAAGGAACATACACATGTCTATGGTTTTGGTTTGTTTGTTCCCCCCCCCACTACCACTGGCAGGAGATTTCTTGGGAGAAATTGTGCCAGCAGATTAGCATTTCCAGTCCTTTAATATACATTCCTGGAGGTATTCTCTTCCAAAGAGAGCACTTCTGGGAATGACAGCAACATGCTTGGTATTGCTCCAGCTGTCTGGCAGTGAGGTGTGCTCAGCATCACTTGCCTTTCACTGGTTATTGAAGGGCACCTGTGTTTTATTTGCTGTGTGATAACTTTGAAGTTTTACCTCTCTGACTCTTTAAAAAGATAACGTGCCCGCCAGGCGTTTCTTGGTAGCCTGCCACAGCTCAAATGCTAACCTGTAACTTCTCCTGAAGTCGCTACTCAGGTGTCACATATCACTTTCAGTAATTTTTTTTGATAGCCATAATATGGCCACGACTAATGTTATTCTTACTACAGTCTTGTTTTTATTTTCATGTGTCTTTACAAACAGTTATGTTAATTCAAAATGAACAGCAGTTGTTCAAATCATTTGTGACCTAGTGGTGTAAGAGGATGTAGCACATCATCTGAAAGGCTACAGTATGTTTTGTGACATCATCGTGACATGATGTAAAACATCATGTGACAGCTCTTATTGCACAGGTGTCATTACATTTTGCATCAAAATGCTGAAAATACCTTTTGTCAGTTTGCTAATTGCCTTCTATTCCTGTCTGGTAACCTCCAGTGCCTTCACCTTGGTGAAATGTAGAGGAATGAACGCGATGGTGGTTCTACCCTCATGCCCAGCGCTACCCTGTCCTGTACTAGCTAAGACTGTGGCTCGCAGCAGGCATGACTCCTGCTCTGGTTTGTGGCATTATTTTGGATGCTTTTGACTCTACAGTGATTTTTATAATGATTTATTTAAAGGCTTGAGGACTGGCTACTCTCTGGACTACAGTCTTCTACTGACCCCAGCTTCAGCCAGCATCAACTCCGACTTCAGGAAATAGAGTCAGGTTCTGAAAATTGAACAAAAATAACTAAAGTGAGAGTTTTTAAGGTCTTGGACCCAGTGATCAACATATCCAGTGGGGAGAGCAATAACCTCCATCTAGACTGGAGGGGTGGCACGGCAGGGCCTCTTACGGCCCTTGCTCTGGGAAACTGCTGGTAAAGTTGCCAAAGCTCTTTTGGCAAATCTGAGAAAATGAAGCTCTGGATAATGACACCTTGGCATGCAAGTAAAGAAGGGAAACACATGTTAATAGTAATGATTATAAAAAAAAAAAAAAAAAGGCGGGAGGGGGGGCTCAAAGCCATTGTTGTGCTAAGGAAGCTGTAGATCTGATTATTTTTCCTAGTTGTTTTTTCCCATTACCTTCAACTGAACCAGGATTTAACTCCTTAAATTTTATAGTTTGTCTGAAAATTTAGATCGTACTGATTGCTTGGGCTGTATCTTTTTTTTAAATTTTTTTTTAAGTCAATGTCTGCTGCTGCCTAGAAATGCAGTTTTACTTGTTGCATGGAGTTTACCCTACAAAATGCTTGGTAGCACAACACAGTTTTTTATTTATACTGAAGTCCTGTTGCATGCCTTGTAGTACTCAATCGGATGGGTCTGCTAGCAGGAGCCCTGCTGCTTGCTCTGGGACAGCTAGGAGCTGTCTTCCACCTTCCTTAAGCAAAATAGACATACAAAAGAGCTAGGAAAATACTTTTCTCTGAAGCAATCATTGCCTCAACCAGGGGAAGTGCATCTATAATATACAAAGCAGCCCCCCCGCCCCGCCCCGCAGATATATCCCTGGATATCTAACTTTGTGTAAAGTTGAAATGCTTGGCCTGTCGTAAGCTGTAAAAGAATAAATTCCAACATCTCTCATTATGATTTATTGTTGCTGGAATAGAAATTATTCCCATCTAAAATCAGTCTGAGCTATTACTGACTTAAATTGAAGCAACTAGAGTGTTACATATGGATCAAATATAGCCCATAATTAACCAATGCCAGCATTGCATTATTACCGACAATTTACAATTACAGTCCATTTACACAGTGCTTTATTCTGTGATTATCCCACGGAAATTTGTGATAACTATCAGTGCAATCAGTAAAGCTTACATTTAAACTTTTCTAAACAACCAAGCATGAGAATAAGATAAGCTATTGGAGAATTTTACAGGTGTTAGAAGAATTGGTCAAGGAATTATCATCGGTATGCTTATGATTCATGTTGTTACCCCCTTTTTTGATTTGTGTTGGAGCACTTTGCTGTTACCTTTTGATAAGAGTTTACAGGTAATTAGTAAGCTATGACCCCTTGCACTTTTTCCATTAACTCTAAAAGCATTCACGTTTAGGACAGTTTGATTATTTGGATTGTTTTAAACATGGAGCTTTATGGAAATCAATGTCTTGGGATTGAAACCTCTGATTTCAGTTTGAAGCAGAAGTTTCTTATGCTTCTGGATAAATCGTCTGTTGTGGCTTTGCTTAATTTTCTCCTCTCAATCGTCCCTGATTACCTAAAAATGCTTTAAGGAAAAACTTTGAGCTGGTGCTTTCCCTCTTCCATACATGGTGTGATGAAGCAGAAACTTAAGGAGAAAATGAAGTCATGAAACCTCAGTCAACTGCAAGTAAAAATAAATGACCAAAAAAGAAGTGAGGTGTGAAGTAGGTAAATTTTTAGTAGCTCTGGAATACAGATTCCCAGTAAATTTGTTGCAGATGACATGATTCATATAGTTTTATTGCATACAAAGTTTATTTTGCAAATTATGGATCCTTTGATACCACTGTGATGGGTGCTTTAGGAATCCTTGAGATATTAGATAGATGTAAGTATGTAAACCAGGCAGTGAATACCAATGCCAGAGACTTACGCTGAAGGGTTTTATGTTGGTCAGGCACTAGATTTTATCCTCCGTTTTAGAAGGAGATATTTATTACAAGAAAGTTTTCCTGATAATTTTTTAATGGTGTGCAATGGAGCATTATTTAATTAAATGCCATATAAGCTGGACAAGGAAAAGTTCAGTAGGGCAACTGCACTTGGGAAGCTTTATAATTTGTTCTTTAACTATTAGTTAGGCAGCTGTACGCAGTACGTCAGGTTTCCTAAATGAAGAATCACTGCCCCTGAATACATGAGAAAATACGATTTCAGGCAAGCCGTAGCTCCAAAGCAACTGGACTCACGTCTTCAGCAAGGTACTCCCTCCCTTAAATATACACAAAGGCTGAGAGAAAGGTCTTCCTTAAGGAGAAATGAAATGAGCCTACAGTAAGGGACACAATGTTGGGTCTGGGGACATAAGGAGTGCTAGGGGAAGGGAGGGAGGTATGTGTGTGTGGGGGGAAGCCAAAGTTCATTATAACAACAACAAAACAGGCTAAAAGGTAAGACAGAGATGGTAATTTATTCAAAGATTCCAATAAAATGTGTCCAGTTTTGTTTCCTTTAGGTCTGGCAGTATCAATTTGAATATTGCCATTTAACCTCCAATCTTTATATTCAGTGAAGGATGGCTGCTATCATTTTTATGGGAACCTCACTAAGAGGGAGAGTCACTGATCTGTTGCTTCTGGGGAAAAAAACAAAACAAAACAAAAAAACCCACAAACAAAAACCCCCAAACCCCAAACAAAACCAAAAAAATCCTGCCCGTTATAAAAAATGAAGGCCCAGGGTGCTCAAAAATGCTGAGTGGCTGGATGTTCATCTGAAAAAGTCAGTGAGAATTGTGGTAACCAAAATTTGTAGTGAAGCTAACGGACTAATTTGGACAAATGAACCGAACAAGTATTTGCATTTGAACTGGGAGCTGAGCAAAGGCTTGTCACAGTTAAACAGGTCAGAGAGCCTCGGGCTTGGGCAATTTGAGGTCCGGAACGCTACATCATAAACTTCCCTAAGTTTAGTTTTGTTTAAGACATGGTTCCCTGTGAAAATGAAAGCTTTGCTTGGAACACTTAGGGGAGGTATTTTTCATATATGTTCATTCATATGTGTTTAATTTCTTTCCACATAAATTTGCTGTGAATTTAACCACAGCCATCAGTTGGAGTTGAGTTAGGCCAGCGCTGATCACTTCAATTGTCTGCTCAAAATGCCTTTGATGCCTTTATTGGAAACATTAAGAGAATACCTTCCAGAATGAAAATGAGAGAGGAACTGATGGGAATAGAAATAGTAAGAAAATCAGCGCTATGTCGGAACTCCAAGAGATCTTGAATTGAAATCCAGAGACAGAAACCTTAAGGTAATTGCACACCTTAGGACTGCTTTCTTTAGGGAACTTTCATTAGGGAAAAGCAATTGTCTAAGAAAAATATTTTTCTTAGGGAAAATGTAGCTTCAGTATGTTGATCAGGTGAAAGAATTTATATTTCCCTCCTTCCACACATACAGAAAAACCTTGCACCCTCCCTCAAGGCTTGCTTTCCCACTGATGAAACATCCCTCCATCTCTTTCTCATGCCCTTCTCCCACCACCCTGAAGTTAGCCAGCATCTCTGGGACATTCTGACCCACATCCTGCCCGTGTACCCAGTAAAGAGTGTCATTCCTAAAAATCAAACCATTTAAGGGTTACGTATCAACAAACAGGGAAGCAGTGCAAAGAATAATGCATATAATAGAAAACAGGATTTTTATTGTCAGCAGTTTTAGGCAGTGGCAGAAGTTTTGCTGAACCACTGAAAGGAACTAACACTAACAAGAGGAAGATGAGCAGAAAAATGCGTTGCAGTAATCAAAACTGATTGTAATAAAAACATTAAAAAGAATCTTTGTGTCAGTTAAGCAAGAAAATGTCTTTTTCTGGAAATGCTGTTTAAATGAGGAAATACTGAAAGTGCTAGTAGTGTGCTCAGATGTGGAAAGCCTAGTGTCAAAAATGATCCCAGATTTGCTAAAATATCCCAGTAGCAAGATACCTGTTGTTGCAACACAAATAAGGAGTATGGCCCCTTGTGACAACCATTATCTCTATGTTCTGCCAATCACTAGTGATCCATTCTTTTTTGGATTTGGTCAAGCCCTAATAAAAGTTTTTTGAGCCTAAATTTCAAAACATTTGAAAACTAGAAGCTTTCTATACTAGAATTTGATAGGAAAATTATAAATAGATTATCTGTTTAGTGAAGAAAACACCCTCCCTAATGGTGCTGCAGTAGGAAACACAGTATTTAATGAATACTGGTGGAACTGGAATAAAACAGCAGAATAATACACGTAATTTCAGCATGGCTGGAGGTACGTTAGAGGAACAAATGAAATCCTGGCGCCAGATAGGACAGAAACCAAGCACTTAGATAGTCCAGCACAGGACATTAGACAGTCCAATAAAACTACATGGTTCACAGAACTGAAGGCAGCTGCAATCTCTAATAACATGAGTACAGTCAAGGACCCTGCAACAGAGTTAATAAGCAGATCATTACAGACTCTGACCAAGGCAGTCTCCATACTGACCTAATCGAAATCTAGAATGAAAATTATTGTAACGTGCATGATGAACCAATTAGCCTGGAGCTGGGTTGCTTCCACCTGCTCTAGTATCTCCATTTAGAATAGAAAATTAAAACCTAAAAGAGATGAGAGAACATGTCAGAAGAAGAAAATGTGGCTCTCTAACATGGGAAGATGGTGCAGACTTTAAGAAAACCGGGCTCCTCTGTCTGGCAGCAGCTCACTGCTGCCAAGCAGACCATTTTTTTTATGGATGTCCATACTCCCATTGAGATGGGATGGCCAGCCCCCCAAATAAAAAACAACTCGTTTGTCTTAGGGTTTAGGCTGGCTGCAGAGATGTAGATTAAAAAACTGTGATGCCTTAAGGCTCTGCTCCGTGGATCTCTAATTTTTCTCTTCTTTCTCAGTCTCCCTGCCAGTTTGCTGTGGGCTGGCCTGCCTTGCGTTGCCCAGGGCTTGGGTGTCCCACACGTGCACCCACTGAGGACGGGTCCGTGTGAACAGGGGAGGAGGTGGCAGTTCTTGCGCAGGCAGCTGCCAGCTGGTGGCTCTGTTCCCCACCCTTGCGTGAGAACACTGTGGCTGGAGCCCTCACCAAGCCTCTGGAGATGTAGGGAAAGCTTTTTTCTCCTTTCCTGAGGATGTTTTCCATCTCCCTGTCCTTTCCCAAGGGCTGTTGTGACCATCCAAGGTCTAGGAGAAAACTCGCCAAGGGTTTGATCAAGCTGGGTCACTGTGCATCAATGAGCAGAGGACTCGTGGGAGAAGTGGGAGGCTGCCTGTGCCCTGCACCTCTGCATACCCATCAGGCAGGGGCAGGATTTGAATCACCTGCTTTTTAAAAACCCATGAAGCACCCATGCTTTTTGCACTGCGCTGGAGTTCAATTAGAAAAGAGATTGTGAATAATCTGGAAAGCAAGGTGGCTGGCTTGCTCTCCTGACTTGTGTTCCTGGCTACACTGTGGTACGGTCTCAGTAAAAGGAGTGTGATTTACTCTTGCTAATTCTTTGCAAGCTATTAGTTAATGCGTCATATAAGGTAATGTGGGATGGAAAAGTGGAAAAATGTTGCCTGGGGATTTACCATGCAAAATAACACAAGAGTTGGCCTTTGCTACTTGCAATAGCATTTGGGTCCTTCCATCTATTTGTGGATCTACCCACGAGTATCAGAGTTGTGTATAACAGAGATTTGAAGAGTTCAGAGAAGGGTGATTAGCACAATTCCCATATGCAGATAGATTTATAAGATCATGACAGCTTAGTGCAGAAAGTAAATACACAGGAATGTGGCAGAAGTAGACCTAAGTGTAATATAGGTGATTCTTCTTTCTTTGTCTTAGAAAAATAGTGAGTCAGAAGGGAAAATAATCACACAGCCTAGAACTGGCCTGGGAAACTCAGCTGCCAGATAATCTACCTAAATTATCTACTAAGTGAGGTATTTCTGGATGCATTCTTCTAATGCCATCCAGTAAGTGGGAATTTCTTAGGTCTTCCTTAAAGGTTTTTGGTGTCTTTCGCTATCAGAGTAACCAGACTGTTTTTATAATCTGGGTTGGCAGGTTTTGTTCCTAATATTTCATCTTTCTTTGGTTCTGGTTTAATATTCATTTGGTAAGCCTTTTACTCAAACACTAAAGAATTTGTGCCAATTGCACGAGTTCCCCTTGAACAGAATCCAGATTAACGGTGTCCCAGCTCACCTTGCACGCGCTGTGGCTGCAACCAACCAAAGTTGTTGGCACTTGTGGGTGTATGTGCTTGATATTCGGTAACAACGAGTAACCTACTGGTAGATTTTGCAAAGCTCAAGTTTTCATTTTTTGTAGATTTTACTCATGGCTGGGGAAAAGAAAGGTAGGAATGGCTGCAAACAAAAATATGATTGCTCAAAATCTCATTCTTTGAATGTTGTTCTACACTTGAAGGGCAGACGTTCCCTGCTCTGCAAACTGCCCGTGCCAGTGGCCTCTTGCATCATGCAGGGCTGCTGATGCTGACTCTTGTGATTCACTGAGAGCCTCATGACTTTGCACGGTTTTTTTCCCTTGTGATTTTGGAGAATAAGATCTGTGAGATTAAACAACAACAAGAGGTAGGAAAATGAAAGTCCATAAAGTATCATTCCAGAAGAAATCTTCATGCTCTGCAGTGTATGAGCACTCACAGCACTGAGCACTGCTTGCAGGTGAATCCGCGTTGGTTTTGTACCGCTGTTATTGAAAGTTCGACGAAGGATGCAAGTACCAGGATGGCTGTAGAGGGCTGATGTGTGAAATAGGTGGTGAGGAACAGGGAGCACAAAGAAAGACTCCAGGCCCCTGAGTATGCATACATATCCTAGAGTCCTGGCTTTAGCTGGGAAATGGGAAAGGTTTTAATTTAAAATTTGATTTAAGGGAGAGAGACTTTTTCATTAGCGTAGCAGTTACTCACTCAGTTGGGAGCTATTGGAAGAAATTAAAGTACATTTGGCAATCTATATGATTCAAGCAGGAATGGGCTATATCTATCTATTCATCTACCTTTCTGCCTAATCACATAAATTCCATGATATCCAGTGTTATTTTCCCTTTCCTGAACTGCTGCAAAATCTGACTGCCTGAAACCCCACTGGAAGGAGAAACTTTTGACACTGATTTTTTTTAATATAATCAGTGTCACCCAGTCTCTTAAGTTTTTGCATTACTGTTGTTTTCTGCTGTTAACATAGCATTGTTTTTCTTTCAATCAGCTGAAAAAACACACTGGAAAACATTTTCTTATTGTCTTTTTTTTTTTTCTTTCCAAAGATGTTTTTCAGGGGAAAAAAAGGGAAAGCAGGGAAAAAGAAAGAAATTTAAGTCAAGCAAACCTTGACAAAAAAGAGGGGAGAGTGGTTCGGGGAAGAGCGTGTTGTATACATAGCCCTGTTTTGATATGCAGTTACCTTCTTTTTCACAGAGCTTAGCATAAAGTTTTGTAAGTTGTGGTGGGTTTTTTTTTCCCTTTTGTCAAAAAAAATTATGAAAGTGTCACTTTTCCTTTGCAGTTAATTCAGGAGAGATCCTCAATTCGAGCAGGGCACATTTTCATGCAAATACAGCAGCACAGTTTCCAGCCCCCTAATAGCTTCTTACAAATGATGTGCCATTACAACGAGGTTTATTTAAACAAATTTAATACATCTTTAATCAAGCTGGAGAGCATTTTCAAAGGTCACGCTCCAAATCAGGATCACTGTTCAGAGCTTATCAAAGTATTAGCTTAAGGGGGAGGGAGAATTATTTCTTGGACAAGTAATTTTAGGCAAATCTTTATTTACATTTTTATTCAGTTATTAAATTTTATTCCTTTCCCTCCTCCTCCTAGTCTCCATTTATGAACCTATAAGAAAGTCTGTAAATGGAGCCATAAGCATATCACAGCAGTTACTATTTCCAGGGGCTATTCCTTTGAATCTAGTGGGCCTATAAAAGCAAGGATGAAGTCACTTTTTTTTTTTTAAACACAAGCTATGTGTATCCATTTCATACAACAAGCTCTTGCCTGAGGATCTGATATTAGGATAAATATATGATTAGATGTATTTTAAATTAACAAAACAAGTTAAAAACAAATTTTGAGCATAATGGGTGTTTAAAGGTGCTTGTGTGTTCCTGCTGCGAGGGGACATTCGTTCATGTTAAGTCCCATCAAAACTAATGGGAGCTGCACTAACCTACCGAGGGAATGCACCCCGCTTCACACCTTCTCGCATCGTTCGTTAGGCATCTATCTTTAAATAGGTCCCAAATGTTTTAAATTGTACGTAAACAGTCTTTTGTGGGTAGGACTGTTGGTGTCTCTGGTGAGAGCACCTCACTCTCTCTTTTGCCACGTGCTCTAAATTCTGTGTTCTCAGAGCTCGCGCTTGTGTTCGTTCGTAAAACTCAATCCTTTGGCCTCTGCTTTACAGAAGTAACTAATGAGGCACCAGGATTAAAAGAGGAATGAACTCTATAAGCACTCAGATGGAAATACTCCTGAGATTTTAATGCCCGTTAGACTGAGGAGCCTTCAAACTTTTCAATACGGGGAAGTAAAACCGGGCATCTGAGAAGATAATGAAAAGAGCTGGTGCAGGCTCTGTTAATTCTCTTTTTAAGGCGCACCTTGCAGCAAGCGTTTGGTAATAGGATTAAAAAGGAACTATGCTGAAGTAATAAAAAGGCACTCCTAGAAAGCTGGTTTTGCAGGTCACTGGCTTGGTGGTTGCTGCAAAGCATTGGTTTGTGCCCAAGCCTTCAATCCTTGCCAAGAAATCTTTGCATCTAGCACCTATGGCATCCACATGGCTTCCAGCTCGACAGGCAACAGAGTGTGCAAAATAAAGAAAGTGTACCTGTTTTTCACTGATTTATGAACCAGTGGATGTCCCTTGACACTTTTGGCAGAACAACGATGCAGATGTGGCATCCGAAGTGTCAGCCTGGGTGCATTTGCTCTTCCCTTCTTGACAAGGACTTTTGGTAACTCACAAAAAAATGTTGGTTATCATTTGGCTTTATGAATTGCACTGACTCAAAGGTCTTTATGAAAATGGGCAAAGAAATAACTGTCCAGATGTTCAGCTGCAACTAAGCATCACAAAACACAAGTGTTGCTTCAGTACTGGACACAGGTTTGTTGCTGAAAAATACTGGCATTTTCAGGCTTCCGCGATCAGAGAAAGGAAATGATGCTATGCGATATTTATGGCAATAAAAATCCCACTGATTCAGAGTAAAAAGGAAGGCAGTTGACCTGGTGGGCGTCAATGGCCCAATTCCTGTGTTGAACAGTAGGTTGTACACTGTACATAACAGTCCTCTGAACAACAAAATTAAAACACAAGTTTGGTCAGCCTAGGGTGAGGAAATGTGTAGTAGTATCCCAAAAATCTGAGAGAAATGTAGCAAGCTCATAACTATTTTTACTATTTATTTTTTTTTCCTTTCAGGTCTCCCATATGATTATTTGCCCTTCTTTGCTTGGCTACGCAAATTCTGTATTTACCTGCAGCTGTGTGGTGGGTTGACCCTGGCTGGATGCCAGGTGCCCACCAAAGCTGCTCTATCACTCCCCTCCTCAGCTGGTCAGGGGAGAGAAAATATGTTGAGAATAAGGATGGGAAGAGATCACTCACCAATTACTGTCATGGGCAAAAGAGGCTTGACTTGGTGAAAAAATTAATTTAATTTATTACCAATCAAATCAGAGTAGGATAATGAGAAATAAAACCAAATGTTAAAAAACCACCTCCTGCAACCCCCTTTTTCCTGGGCTCAACTCCACTCCCAATTTTCTCCACCTCCTCCCCACCAGCAGTGCAGGGGAATGGGGTTTGGGGTGAGTCCATCACACATTGTTTCTGCCACTCCTTCCTCCTCAGGGGCAGGACTCCTCACTCTTCTCTTGCTCCAGCGTGGGATCCTTCCCATGGGAGACAGTCCTCCACCAACTGCTCCAGCGTGGGTCCCTTCCCCGGGCTGCAGTCCTTCAGGCACAGACTGCTCCAGCGTGGGTCCCCCACGTGGTCACAAGTCCTGCCAGGAGCCTGCTCCAGCGTGGGCTTCCCATGGGGTTCCAGCCTCCTTCGGGCATCCCCCTGCTCCCGCGTGGGGTCCTCCCTGGGCTGCAGGTGGAGATCTGCTCCCCTGTGGACCTCCCTGGGCTGCAGGGGGACAGCCTGCCTCACCATGGTCTTCCCCACGGGCTGCGGGGGAATCTCTGCTCCCCCTCCTTCTGCACTGACCTGGGGGTCTGCAGGGCTGCTTCTCTTACATGTTCTCATTCCTCTCTCTAGGTGCAGTTTCTGTGCCCCAGCAACTTTTTTCTCCCTCCTTAAATCTGTTCTCCCAGAGGCACTACCACCATCGCTGATGGGGTCGGCCTTGGCCGGCGGTGGGTCCGTCTTGGAGCCGGCTGGCGTTGGCTCTGTCGGACATGGGGAACCTTCTAGTAGCTTCTTACAGAAACCACCCCTGTAGCCCCCCCGCTACCAAAACCTTGCCACGCAAACCCAATACAAGCTGGCAAGTAAGTGGTAAGCACGGGTGTGAGTCTGGGCTGGTTGAATCATACATTCCAACCAATAGATACCAATTCTGTGCTCTGCACTTGCAGGATAGCAGGGCAGGTACCATATTGGCATATGCTGCTGTGAAGTAACACAAAAAAGTGCAACATCCCATTTCTAGACATCTGCTGTAATATGAAAAGAATGTGAATATTTTTACCTGAAGTAATTAATATTCACAGAATAATTTACCCAACAATTTACTGTATTTTTTTTTTCAACTTCCAAATGACACTTTTTCATAGTGGTTATGGATTTTTATTTATTTGTTTTTTTAGTAATCATGAATGGTTTTTCAGCAATGGTTAGTATTTGACATCTGCACTTTGTTGCTGGTGACATAAAGGACATGATATTGTTTCCTTTCATTGCTTAGAAGGGTCTTTTAAGGAGGAGGAATTGTAGAAACTTTGAACTTCTGAGGAAGTTTATAGAGCAATACCAGATCAGTAGAATTAGGGAGCATCAAAGAACATTTAAGTGCGTGAAAGGTCTGGCCTTCCACTTTCTCTGTTGTTAATGGGACTGTGGATTCAAATCCCTTGGTTTCTGAGACTCTTGCTTCATCTTTCCTTTTTTCACCCCTATAAAGCATTCCTTAGAGAGAAAAAAAGTAATGAAAAAAAGGGGATACTTCACGAAATGTAATAAAACTCAACCTAAAATCTGTGCATAGTTATGGCAGTCATGTGACATCATATTTGCTTGTTTGGGATAGCTTTACTTGTGCTGTCAGCTGCCAATTCAGTGCATTTAGTAGCCCCTGGGATGAGCACTAGTAGCCCAGAGCCTGAGCCCCAGCCCATGACCCTCCCATGGTAGATGCTGCATGAGCACAGGGTAAAAGGACTCCTCCCAGTCCAACGAAGGTGAAATAGATGGAGACTGCCAGAGGGAGTGTAGAAAAGTTAACCAACTTTGGTGGACCTTGTGTTGTAGGTAATCTCAAGCTGTGGATATTGGGCTGAAGGTTAAATGAAATCTCGTTCGTCAGATTTGCAACAGCACATCTCCACTCTGGTGAACAGATGATAAAGGAACGCTTCAAAACTCCTATAGTTTTCCTTTCCTCTGGACTTCTGTTGGTGGTGCTCCTCTTGTCTACAAGTACACTGAGATTCTCCTTCCTTCCAAATTCACATGACACTTGAGCAATAGTTATCCCTATCAGGTCATCCATCTATTTCTTTTTCTTAATACTTTAAGAGTTTATAAGATTTCAGTATTAAGACTCTCTTTTCTGTGACACTTTCTAAATTACACTATTGGGATGGGTTTTTTTCATTCCATTTTTGTATTATGTTAGTTCCTTTTCTGTTTTCAACAGTTTACGTTTTTGTTATTTGAAAATCAATTCTCTGGCATATTTTGTTTGACTGTAATGGGTTGCTTGACCTCTTTTGTGGACCACAGTTCACAGCAGGGAGTTGGCGCTTGTGCTCATAGCAAGAGTTTTGTTTCCGTGGTTTGACAGGCAGTGGCTCTTCCCACTACGTACTTGGGTGTATACAATAAAATATTCCTGCTGCGAATATTAACGCATATGAAGCTCTCACCATCATTTACAAAATACAAGGCCAGTAAAATATAAACATAAGCTGGAAGTGAATAAATCTGAATTCTAACCACATCTCTAAGGATGTACAGAAAAGAGGTAGTGATCAAACTCGAACACATACCTATGAAAATAAAATGCAAAAACCCCACCCAAACCCCAGAAAAACCCCACTGCCTGTTTACTCCAAGTTTCTCTTGGACTCAAACAGTGGAAATGTATTTGTTAAAGACTGGAAATATTCAGTTTGAAGCTGCTTACTGGGTTGTTGTTTTCTGTTAAATTATATTTTTTAAAAGGCATAGGTTTAGAAAGTTTGAAGTTATATGGAATATTCTGTTCTGAAATTATCTAAATGCAATGGAGTGATTCAAACACTCTGAATCTGTTCTCTTATTATATGTTCAAGAAACTGTGTCCAGCTTGGGATAGAACTTTTTTTTTTTCAGAGCTCAAGATTTCAGGATGAGAAAACTTATTTTCCTTCCCTTTTTCTTTTGTTTCCGTTATGTTATTAGAAATAACTAAATATAAAGGCTTTATTCAGCTAAAGGTAGCTGTCAACTGGTTAGCTGTCTGTTAGTCTCCTATTCTGTAAAGCTGCAAAAAAATTCATCCATCAGTGACAATATTTTTCTGCTTTTCACATCAACGGTATTACAATGCTGTGATTTGGATTTGAAGAAAGAAAACATAATGGCTAAAATGGCATTGTGAGCCCACACTTGATGCGTATGAATTGCATCTTCCAGTGGGTATATGCAAGTCTGACAATATTGCTAAAATTCCTATCTTTTTTTATGCTATGTGACAAAATTTGATATGAATTAACTAAGTGCCCTTTTGATCTTGTTTTGCTTCTGTTAAATAAGTAGCGGTTTGAGAAGAAAAACAAACAAACCAGGACTGTTGACACTGTAAACCCTAAGGGTTCCTTTAGAGATATACTTAGCTGAATCAGAGCAAATAAGTCAGCTGCTATGCAAACTGCATCCAGGGCCTTCCAGGACTGTACGACCCATCAGGCAGTCAATAATTTTGGTCATACAGTGCCTTAATATGCTCTGGTAGAGCCAAGACGACTCTTTCTCAGGAAATAACCAAAATAGCAGAACCATAATCACCCATATTTGTGCTCTGAGGGTAGTGTTCTGTCACGTACTGTGATAAATGCTTAACACGTATGCCGTAATGCTGTCATTTCTTCATTGTAATAATCTGAAGAAGCGGTGGTTGTTATTAACTGAAAGCATTTTGAGTATCATGGTTGAGAATTTTTTTAATGTAATCTAAAAAAGTGCAAAAGAGGAAAATACAAAGAGCAGGCATGCTTTACGATTGTGATGTTAAGTTTACACAGCTGGCAATTTTGAAATTTAAAGAATGAAATTATTAAATTATCAGTCCTAACCAAAGTACAATGCACAATATGAAAAATAAAATGGATATTTAACCAGAAAGTAACAGGAAATGCATATACTACATAAGATGTGAATATATAAATTTTGATCAACTTACTAAGTACATGCATATCCAAAAATAATGTTGACCTGCTGAAAACAAGCAAAATCACCTCTGTAATATGATACTGGTCTTGTTACAACAGTTTTTTATATTATTAGTGCCCTCGTATATCTTTTTTTATGAAGTTCAAGTTTATAGCCTGTGCTATAATGGAAATTTCAGGACTTTCACCTGGTTTTCATACTTTATTGTGAAAAGACTGCAGTCATTTTTCTCTTTCAGCATACACCTCCAGAAGTGAGGCAGAGAGAGATAGGGATGTATAAGTGAGTTTTAGCACATGAAAATAAAAGCTACGTGTCATTTTAAAAAAAAAAACCAAACAAACCAGCGAACAACCTTTTATCACGGTTGGAGTACTCAAGAATAGTAGATGTTCTTTGGAGGTTTTTGTCTGGCAGGTCAGAGAGCTATTTTGGATGAATGCTGGGTTTGTCACGGAGTAGGCTGGAGGTCCTGATGTTGAGATACCGACAGTCACGTCTTTGTTGACGATGCGTCACGACTTGCAGGAGGCAGCGTTTACTCTTTAATTTGTAGCCTTGAGTCCTGTTCCGAATTCCCACGTTACCTTAGTGAGAAATTATGAGAACGTTCACCATGCATATATGAACATCTGTCCTTTAAAAAAAAAGGGTATTTCTGCTTTTCTTCCTATCTCTTCCCCTTCCTGAAGGACACAAACCAGTGTGGGTAACTGTTCTACCGTACACTATTTATGATAAGATGGAAGAAGAACTTTTTCATCTGCTATATGTGCTCCTACAGAGTAGTGCTGGTCCAAATGAAATACAGATTTTATTTCTGTAGCCCCACCAGTGATCTTTGTGCCACTTTCCCTGGCCCAAACCCAATTTTACACTAATCCACATTTTCTGTGCCGGCACTATGATCCAACCTCCAGACTTAACCTAAGTTGTATTTCAGCCTCTTTGCCTACAGTTACACAACGATTTGGGGAAAAGGTTCAGTTTACCATAAGCTGCCCTACACTTTCTTCCCATTTTCAGTCTCTGGGGAGATCAGGTCTCTGCTCAAAGTTTAACTGCTCCAGTTCCTGCAGTATTTTTTTCAGAAAGCTGCTGCCTGTTTTTCCTCTCTTTTTTTTCACTCTAAACAAATCTTGAGTTACCGGGTGCTTTTTATTTTAATCTCTGGTTTTGGAAACATAGGCCAGTTGCCTGTCTAGTGATAAGTATTGCATTTTCAAGATTATGCCGTGAATAATTATTTCTTAAGAGCCTTTTTTTTCCCTTGCAAATCTCTCTTGCATTATTTTCTCTCCCACTTGCACCTTCTAGCACTGTGACTGTTTAACGCTTGTCAGTGCCAACAGGATAGCATGTACCTTCTCCCATCCTTCAGCCAAAAATCATTTCCTCGGTGGGGTTGTGAAGTCCTGTGGGTGGGCTGTGCAACTGGTCTGCAACTGGTGGGAGAAAAAGGGACAGAGAGAGGAAAAAATAAAACAAAAGAAACCCCTGTATGGATTGCATCAGCAGCGATCGCAAAAAAGAGGTATTGACAAGTGCTTAAGCCCTTGGTGCATAGTCTGAAAGGAAATATTCCTGATTTTATGGACCAAAGGGGCTATAGCAGTGCCAGCCTGAAGAGAAGATGAGGAAGAACTGACTCCAGACCCCCTTGAGTTGCCAGGGTGGGAGCTAGAGACGTGGAGAAAGCAGAGGCGGGAGAAGAGATAATCGGTTCATATCCTTATCGCCTTCAAGTCAGTAGGAAAATGCTCTCTCAGTGGTGTGAATCTGTTCAGCGAGGAGTTCAGAATCACACGCTGAGCCGGAGGATGCTAATAGACACTAGCAGGCCCACTCATAAAGTCTACGTTCAGGCATTAGGGATTAAGTAAGGGAAAATTTGTCCCGAAATGCCTGGAAACTGGCTGGCTAAAGCTTTCAGGAATTAGTTGACCGAGGGGAAAAATACCCTTTGCTGTGAGCATCCCTCCCACCTGAGGTTCCTGGAGCGCCTCCCGAATGCAGGCGGAGGTTCGGGAGACCTTTGACCGGTTGTTAACGGTTTGTTGATGGAGGGAAGAAGTGAAAAGCTGGCTTCCCAGCCCAGGGAGCGTGAGAGGGACCGCAGCAGCACGAAAACAAGCGAGGCTGCAGAGGGAAATGAGGTGATACCTAACAAGAGTAATTCTTTCGGGGAAAAAAAACCCCCAAAACTCATTTCGCTCGTGTTTTTATTACGGGGAGATTAGAGAAGACAGCCCAGGAGAGAGGAGGGGAGCGTCTGCCGTTGCCCCCTCTCCAAGCTGGCGTCCGAGCCGCTCGGACTCGCTCCGTGCTCCTTCAGGGAAACGATCCCTGTCCTTACTGGATACGGAGGAACGTCCCGGTTTCCCACATTTTTAAATCAGTCTCAGGTTTAAGTGAAGGTGCAGGCTTAAAGTTATTACAGCTCCGCTGTGTCCCCTGATAAATTACATGAATAACATTTGAGACAATGCATTGTTAAATATTTATGTCTAGTACTATAGAACCAGAAAAAGCACAAGAACCCCTAGAAGAATAAATATATTTACCTAAATAAATTACTAAGACAAATATACTCCTATGTGCTCTGTACCAATAAACAGTAGGTATTCACTAAATTGTGGAATATAAATGGCTCATTTCCTCTAAATGTACACTGAAAGATCTATAACATGTTACACATTTCCTGTGCTTTGCATATATATTTCAATATTCATCATGAAAAGGCTTGCTTATGTGTCAATATACATTACTTTGCATACATTAAGAAAATATTTTTTTAATTTTACCATTACAGATGTGCTTTACTATTGGGGGGGTGGCGAAAGCGGAGGCCTTATTTTGTGATTAACCCTTTCGTGGCTCGTCCCTTTTTTATCAACGTGACATTTGCACAAAATGAATTGCTTGCTTAGACACAGCTAACTAAATAAAAGCAGGCCAGAGCTGATAGTATGAAAAATGGATTTTCATTACTGTTTCATTGATTCTTGTAAATAAGGGCCTGAGGCCTGCTCCAAAAAGGCTGCAAACAGTAATAATTTAATCTGAGGTGACATAGACCAAAATGTATGTGGACAAAAATCATCCTTGAATATTAAACAACAGCCTCAAGACAGAGAAAAGTGTTGCAGGCGAATTTAAATGTATGCAGATCGGTGGGTAACATATTTAAAAACAGAAATTAAAGATTCCTGTCATAAATCACATTTGCTGCCATGGATATGCCTTGTTATGCTGGCGTTTAAGAAAACCTGAAAGGTTAAGGCAGTTGCTGCATTAAATCGTACAAGGATAATTAATACTTTTCTTGTGGCTATTTATAAGAAATGGAAAATATAGTTAGATCAGCTGTGGCACTGTAGTAATTTGAGGGGGAAGAAATGAAAGTATGAGTCAATAGTTTTAACTGGACAAATGTCAAAAGCTTAATGATGCAGTATCCTAATTTGGAGGCCTTTTGAAAGTTATATATGAAAAAATTAGATAAAATAGTTCATTCTTCTATTGCACATATAATTTGTTTGCCTTTCAAACCTTATAACCTGTTTAATAAAATTAATTAAAAATAATTTCTCCAATTGCAATTTTCTTTTTAAAAATTGAATCTGTTCCATGGGAGCAAAGTGTGAATCAGCTCTCAACTCTAGAATCATGAACTTTGGGGTTTCTTATACATCTTCTAATTAAAAAGACCACTATATTTTGCCATATAATAGCCTGAAACTATGTGTAAGAACATTATTTCAGTTGTAGTACTTTGACTTATTACAGTAGTACCTAATGCTCAGGATGGCTCATAGCAAGACTAATGTAGAAAATAATTTTCCCCTTCAACCTGCTGAAGCATTAATCCTTTTTTTCTTTTTCTTTTTCTTTTTTTTTTTTCTTTAACTTGGGGTTACATTCAAACAAACCCTTCCAACTACTGTAATTCCCCAGAGGAAAATATTCCTTCATCACTCATTGAGCTCAGGTTTATGATCGGCCTATTATTTAAAATTCTTATTTTTCTTTTTTCTTTGCTTTCATGAATAAAAACAATAAACTTTAGTGGTATCAAACATTATTAAAGGGTCTCAAAGCAACAAGACAGAAGGTTTATATGACCAAACTCTCTTAATATAAAGGAGTTGTATATTTTCAGATGTCACTGCCATTCATCTCTTCTCTCTTTCTCTCTCTGCCCCCCTTAAGCTAAGAATAAAGATCCTATTTAAAAAATCTCACCAGCATGTAATAACTTTTCACCTGTTTCATGAAAAGTTAAACATTTGGAATACAATTTCCCTCACTATTATTTTTATTCTAAATGAAAACAGGAAGTATTTCTTTCTTCAGAAGGGGGGGGAGAAAAAAAGGCAAGTCATCCAAGACAGCTATTTTCAATCTGAAAATGACTGTTGCTGTGGGGGAATGTATTTCTCAGACCTCATTGAATTTCTGATCTGTTTGGAGAACATTTAATCTATCATTATACCAAAAAATTAGATTTTTGAAATTTTACTCCGGTTTTGATTTGCAAATATTAATAAAAATTGCCATGGCTGCATGCAGATCTTTGAAAACAAAGATTAGCAATTTTTTTCACAGCTCTAGCTAGAACACACTGTCTTTGGCAAGTTTCTGTTTGCAACAAACAAAATGTGATACTTTATAGGTTATAATACTCATCATTGCCCTGATGTGTCATTGGTATGTGGTGTCACACCCTGCTACTTTCTGGACAGCGTTTCTGATTTGATTATGACAAACCTTTTCTTAAAAACTGCACTTTTAAGAAAAAAAAATCGTAAGAAATTAATCTAATCTAAAATAAAGAAAAATTCCTTTTTCCTTTCAGGGGATTACTTTATGAATAAAAGATTGGATGTGAAGTACATTCAGCATGCTGACTTCCCAAGAATTATCTGGAAAATAATCCAAGTTCAAAAACAAACAAACAAAAAAAAAAGGTGTGAAATCAGAAATTTCACAATCCAAAACCAACAGCTTTAAAAAGCTTCCATCAAAATGGAGAGATGGAAAAGTATTCCTTTGTAGTATTCCTTAGACAACAATGTAGATTTAGCAAATGTGGTGATTTTGGTGATACTGATATTCTTTTTGTTTTAATATATGATATTTTCCTCCTGCAATGTTATAAATGTCTGAATATCAGAAGCTGAGCTGGACATGGACTACTTCTGCTTAGTACATAAAAAAAAAAGAATAGTATAATGATCTGTTAAATGAAAACACTTATATTTAGTCACACCCTAGTAATTCATGAACCATATCTTCACAGTTGAAAATCTCCTACTTTATAGGCAATCAACAGTTGGTTGTGTAGGTCAGAGCCTTGTGGATTTTTTTTTTTTTTTTTTTTTAATAAAAGCAAATTGTTTCACAGCCACTCTATCAATCTGTATCTGGTACAAAGCACACTTTACATACAATAACTATAAACTGTGTGCAAAGTTATTCTGACAGTGGTATGTTCAGCAGAAGGAAAATGTCTCAAACATTATATTTTGATCTCAATAAGCATGCAAACTGAAAAGAAAGATGTTAAGGCTTGCATTCTCAGAGCAAACAATTTTTTTTTCTCTTTTAAAATTTTTAAACTAGTAAACAAACAGTAAAAAGTCACAAGATCCAAAGAGCCTGTAAATCTCACCCTAGAATTTTAAAAAGTGGTTTGAACACAACTGTGTTTATCTTTATTTTGCCTAGACATCTGCCACTACATTTTAGGCTGCTGCCGATTGGTAGGGCTGAGCAAATAACTTGTAATTATTAATGTTTTCCTTGAATTTATACTACATTTTCTGTTCATGAAATATGTGAAGAAGATCATGACATTTTCAAATGTCTTTGTTATTCAAAGTTATTTATGAATTTTTCCATGGCATATTTTTCCCTGTGGGTGGTATTCACTCTTGTGCATGCACAAGGACTAAGCAGTACTTAGACCCCACTTAAATCTTCAAAATATGTCTTCTGCAGAGGATTGATTTTCATGCAAAGGGACTTGTATATTTGATCAGATTGATATTCATTTTCCTATTCAAACAGATAGTTACAGGAGATAAGTTGTAATGTAGCAGTGCGGTGTAAACGGCTGGATATGCAGTCCGGCTGTTGTAAAGGAACCGCATGTAAATGAGGCTATTTCTATAAATAATGTACGGTTCTTAGAAGTAAAACTTAAAAATGCAGAGCAGCAAATTATACTGTTGTTGTTAATATGTTAACTCTCAGCCAACACAAAGCTACCAATGAGCTACAAGTTTTTCTATCTAATAGCTACACATTTTTTCCCTCTTCAAGTCCAAAGAGCAGTTTTCGCTGTGTCATTGGTAGTTGTATGAGGAAGCCGATGCTGTAATGCATATTTGTTTTTAATATGAATGTTCCTTTTCATCGTGTGGCTGGAAGACCTCCAGATTAATGGACAGACTGTCGCTGTTGGGCTAGGACAATAACAAACCCAAACGGTGCTTTGAACCTTTCTTTTATGAGGACGCGGGCTGCGTGTGTTATGGAGGAGATCAAAGTACTACAAAAGCCCTAGTCCTCCGCGGAGTAACCCTTTCCAAAGGCAGAGCTGCTGGGGGAGGAGGCACAGAGCCAAGGGAAAACCAGTAACCCCAGCTTCCACGTCACGAATCCCCAAATCGTGCAACCAGGGGGCTGCAGTTGCTGGAGCCAGTGGGTTCATGTGGGGGTAAAGGGATGGAGGGAATGGGGAAAATTGCTCTGGCCCCAAATACTTGAGGTCGAGTATGACTTTGGTCATGGACGTTTCTCTCTTCGCTTAGGCTAACGCAGGCCTCGGCTTTTTCATGCCAAATCACCAAGGCCTACACCTCTCCCTTTAATCCTTTTTGGCAGTTTCTCCCTCTTATGAGAAGCCTTCTTAATTGGTTTCTTCTTCCTCAGGCCAAATGTTGTGAGCTTTCTCTGCTCCCCTAAGCACCAGGGATGTTACTTCAATGTCCACTCCCATTAGATGACTCCCATTACCAGTTCCACCTCAAGCATGATTCATAAAGTTTAAAGCCAAAGGGAATGATTAGATCATCTAGTCTGACCTCCCGTATATCACAGGCTGTTAAATTTCACTGAGTTACCTCTGGATTGATCCCAACAAGTTTTGTTTTTCTGAAGAATATCTTGGAGAAATCACCCAGTCTTCGTCTGGAGTGGATCATCCCCGTTTCCTCTCAGTGGATTATTCCTGTGGTGAATTACAATTGATCGTGACAAAAGCACTGAAAAAAGCATTGAAACAGTCTTTGTTAATTTCTAAAGACTAAGTAGCACCCTCCACCTAATAGATGGATAATAACCTTTTATAGTGCATGTCCTGTTTCACAGAAGCTCCGTAGAAGCATGATACATTGTATGTTAAAGGGTGGGTTTGGCTCGGAAATGGCTTCCCCCCCCCCAATATTTCTACAACAATATTTTTTTTTCAAGTGGCATAGTAGACTCAATCCAAGAAAATATGTCAGTTTTATGATCATATTACCTGCACGAGTGAGTATATTGTTTCACTTCTGTGTAAGACGTGACTTTACAAAGATCAACCCAAAAGTTGATCGATAGCCTGTCTCCAACAGTGGATGGGAGTATATAGTTATGGGTTGGGGTTTTTTTGATAACTCATTGTACCATGCACTCTTCAGTACAACTTTGTCATACTCTTCTCAAATCTTCCCAGTGCCGACCTGTTTGGTTTCTTTTTTTTTGACAAGTGAGTCTAAGCTCTGATTATCCTCGTTGCCCTGCTTTGTTCTGTTTCTGTGTCTGTCACATAGTTTTAAAGGTGAGAGTGATCAGAAGACTGGGATTTCAGGATTCAAGATATGGGCACACAGTAGATTTGAAAAATGTCATGAATGCTGTTTGTGCTTGTTCTCTATTCCTTTCCTAATAATTCCTAGCTCTATTTTACCTTCAGAATGCAACCTATCATTGAGATGCCACCTATTTGCCACGCATTAGTGACTTCAAAACTTTTCTCTAGTTTTAATTCTGATATTAGCTAAATGCCTCCTATCCTGTAGAGAAAGTCTTTGTATAGGTTTGAAATGGTTTCGTATATGACATAACTTCATTTGAACAAATAGTCATTATTTTATCTTGAGGATGCCTTTAACAGTACTGTGATCTGGTTGTTTACTAGTCTTTTAGTTAACCAAATATTATCCCTATTCTGGATTTCATCCAAAGAGGGCTGCAATAGATGACCAAAAAATTCTCTTAACTGTTCCTCTTACAGTTGCCATTGTGTTTGAAATGAAGCACTTCAGCATTTAAAGCACACACACGTTCCAAATAAAACCCCCAGAACAAAGCTAGAAGAATAGTTAATTCTCATCTATAAATAGACCAGTTAGCTCTGAAGAGCAGTGTAATACATTTGTTTTTACACAGGAAGGAGCACCTCATTACACGTTGGTCCCACCCCTCATTCTAGACCCATGTGGAAATACATGTGTTAAATAACCCACCACTGCAGCAATATACTCTATTTATATTTTATATAAAATAATATTCTGGGCCATGGTACTTTGAATGGTTCACAGAAGCACAAGAAGTCATTAACCTAATCCGCAACATAACATGATGTAAATCATATAAGATGTCATGCATTTTTAGAGGAAGTATTATTTTGAGTGAATACAGACATAGCTATTTGGCATGATTTCTTGAAGGGGATGGGAGTGTTATGACCCAGAAAATGTGCTGCATTTATTGCTTTGACTCAGGATGTCATGAAGCTTCACATAAAAATGGAAGTTTCAAAACAACAACTTAAAAAAAAGTTAAATACCAGGAATGTCTTTGTCTAGCTCTAGATTTGGGATGTGCTGAAGTGAGCATTCCAGCCCCTCATATTCATGTCTTCACAGCAAGTCACTTCAGAGAAGACTTACACAAAACAGAAATTTCTTCTCCATAGAGGGAAAAAAAACTAAATTAAAGGTAGCACTTCTAGTGCTTTTAGATTTTTTTTTTTAATTTTTTTTTCTTAAGAACAAGAGAAGGAAAATCTGAGTAATTACTTAAAAGGCAGTGTATGTGATTCATTTTTTTGTCATCACAGCTGTCTACACAAGGTCTTAGAAGTCTACCTACTCTTGTACATGCTTGGGTAATAAAGATACAGCCCATGTAAAGCCAGATCCAGAGCTTGCTGAAATCATGGGGAGGCTTTGTAAGTATTCCAGTATTCTTGAATGCAACCTATAGACTTAGTCCTGCAAAGAAGGATGTAGTAATATCTTTCATATGAGTAAATCAAGTAATATTTTTCATACAAAGTGAAGTATGTGCATAGATGCTGCATGCTTGGGGTATTAGTTCAGAGAAATGGAGCAATCATAAGTTCCTGGCTGTGTCCTGTGTAGAAGCAGAATAGTTGCAACCTCAGAATGGTAAATGACACTCGTTACAATTTCCTTTGGAAGAGTTACAAATCATTGCTTTTGAGCTCACCTGGGAGCTCCACAAAAACAACCTTAGAAGATTTTTATATTAAGTGAAAAAAAGTTCTGGTAGACTTCCATGAGTTTTATACTTGCCCCTTCTGCTTATTCCATGGCGGTAGTAATACGTGAAATCGGTGTTGTATGGTGGTAGCGTGAAGATAATAGGCTCATTGCTCCACAACGATGGCAACACAGTGGTGGAAAACCTCATCCCCTAAAGGTCTCCTCATGCATACAGTATGAGTTGCACTAGAAATATCTGTCATAGCTTACATCGTAAATGACAGGTAGATCAATACAATAACATCTGACCTGAGTTTCTTTCAGTCTCCCTAATTAAGTTTGTTTGTCTGGAGGTAGTTCTTAAAATCCTGATGCAGCTGGACTTATGACACCAAAAGAAAAGTTGATGCCCTGTTATTCTAACCTAAACACAGACAGGAGCAGCAGGGATGTAGTTCTCACATCAGTCTGCAGTCCACTTCTGCAGGCTTAAGTGGTTTATGTAGTTAGGGCTCTTACCCTAATGTGCGAGCGCTCAGCTAAATGGAACCTGTGATCTCCTTTGAGGTTCATCCATCATTATTCAGAACCTCTGCTTTGTGCCATCAATGCGGGCAAATGCTTTCATGTATTTATTCATCTCATTGTAAGAATTTCTGCAAGCATATGCAGACCACTAAGGCTAGCGGTGATTAAAGCCATGCAGCCTTGAGCAGATGTAGACACTTTAGTTCACCCTATTCATTCCGCTGAAAGAGTATAAATCAAGTATTTTCGGCACCAGGAAGAGGGCTCATCTGTTGCTGAAGATCACTGCTCTCCCCAAAAATGTCTTTCTTAATTGTTGTCTTTTTATAATATTTCCCTGTTTCATGAATACTTTTGTACATAACAGAGCAGTAAAATGGACGCTGAACTTTTCTCGCATACCCTGTCTTCAGATGACTACAGTAAAAGCCTGCTTGTAAGGAGGTAATGGGAAGGAGCTGTGATTCCTGGAAGAGGGAAGAAATCATATCGGTTTGATAATTTGTTACCTTTCCAAAACAATGAAGCCGTGGAGGGAGAATGTGAGAGGAAGCATCATCCACGGAGAGAAAGGGTTCAGCCAAAATAATTTTAATTTTAATAGGTGATAAAATCCAAGCTGAAACTAGCCTGTAGCATGCACAGCCGCTATTTACAGCAGCACACTTTTAACCACAGCTATAAAACATATTTTTTTGTCTGAGGAGCATTTCTCTACTTGGTTAATTTTTGTGAGCCTTTCATTTATGCAGTAGGTCATCCTCCCAGGCGAGCTTTCTGCTGGCCCCGGAGCTCCAAAGGAGCATTTGATTCTCCGCTTGGACCCTGTCCTCTACCTCTGTTCCTTACCGGCCCAATTAGCCTTATACTACATAGTTGTCAGTAGCCTAACTACCTTGGAGCCATCAGATAAAAGTTTCTCTTTCCCAACTACTCTATTCATCAGGAATCCAGCACAGCCAAGGTTTGTATAACCTGCTATGATGAACCCTCCCACTCAATTGATTTCTGATCCCTAATGAACCATAGGCTGATGGACAATTACTCATCTTGTGGAGACATGTGGGGACTTTTAAAGGCAGGGTACTAGGGAGCTTGTAAAACTACATGCTTTCTTATTTAACATTAGCTATAATTTTTGACACAGGAAGGATTATAACAGTAACTGTTAAACGTCAAGCAGACTATCTTGGTAATGGCAAAAGTCGTTTTATAAAACTCTCAGGCCCTTCGTTATTTACTTGCAGATAAACATGTAACAGTGAGTTTTAACAATCTGGTACATTTAGAAAAAGTTACAAGCCCCCTGAAATACACTACTGTAGAATTTGACATTAATAGCTCAAAGCAGTTCAGTGCTGCTATTGTGAACTGTACTGGGTTGGACTATAACTCAGATGGATACAATTAAAAAAGAGTATGATTATTGCTCTTACTCTACTGTGTTATGACTACCACGAAGTGCTTCAGCAACCTTAGTTAGTGCTTTTAAGCAGAGGTTTGCCACACTGAGTGCGTTAAATCTTAGCCGTGATGTGTTGATGAGGATACCGACTGGACTATTAGAAAAATAATCTATTCCTATACTTAAGCACGCTAATAATTAGACAGCTAAATTTGTTATCCCCAGGGTCATAAAACTCCTCTGGAAATAAATTATTAAAATCTCTTGGTTTGTAAAGCGTAAGGTATGTGATACATGCTGCTTGCTAAAGAAATGGCTTGAAAAATGGCTGTCTTGATTTTTAACTCAACTTAGCTTGTTGATCATTTACAGCCAACAGTGTGATTAGAAAATACACCACTCATACTAGTGATTTCAATTCTAGGTTAAACAATTGGCCTATAAAGCATTGACAGAACGGGTAAACAAATATATACAGAAGTAGCTGTGTTGTAAACTGATTAAAATAATGACAACAACAACAAAAACCTAGCGAGGTAGTTCATCAGCACACTTTTGAATCTGCCGTATGAATAGAAGTATTTGCCCACCTCATCTTCTGAGAAGTGGATCAGATGACCTAGTATATAAGTAATTTGGGGAAACATTATTATTCATCTGTGTAGATGGTAAGGACAAATGGGAAAGTGTTTTTTCTTTCGTTTTTCGGTTTCTGTCCCATTTTTAACTTCCAACCGTCTGTCACGCTTCCTGTAGAGTCTGAAAGGGTTTGCCTCATAGCCTCATTCTCCTTGAAATCCCTTATGGTTTTTTTCCCATTTTCCTTTAACAGCACTCCTGCAGACCTGAAACAGTCCAATACTGAAGACTGGGTGCATTGTTCTTATATAGAGTGCATGGTCTTTAAGACTCCGAAAGTGTCTTCATTTATGCTCTTAAAAAGCCATTATGGCTATTGCTATTTTTTAATTATTTATAGAGGCCCCTATAGATGGGTACTGTAAAACATAAATAGATAAGTCAATGACCCTTCCCCAGCAACACTGATTTTAAACTAAATATGAGTTAATGAGAAATGTAGCAGTTAATGGAAGCAAAAAGGCACAGAAGGGGGGGGGGCAACAAGACCAATACTTTTCTCTGGGTTAGTATTGAACATACCTTGGAAATATGCATGAAAAAAAGTTCTCGAGCCATCTTTTCAACCACCTGTTCTTATCTATTTTCTAGGTTGATCAAAATCTGTCTTAAAACTAATGAACCTAAAACCTACTGCTTCTAGTTGTTCCAGCCTTTTAGTCCTCTAATACGCAACCTCGTGTTTATTTTGCATCTGAACTTCTCCACGGCAAATTGTGCTTATCCCGTTTGTCCTCCTGTTGATGTCATCCTTTAGTGGATGATCCCCATCTTTGGTTCTGTAGCCTCAGCATAGCTGCGTCATAGCTGCCAGCATGCTCTTTGCTGGGGTAAACAGGCAAAGACCTTTTCTTCATTTTTAGCATAGGCTCTCCTCCCATCGTCATTTTCTGCTAGTTCTTCTCTGAAGACTAGTACTTGCTCTTCTAGGTAAATGAGTACTTTTACACTTGTCAGAGATGCTTTTCCTGAAAAAAACCCCACTTTAAATCTTGATTTTGCCTAGTAGTCAAAGAAACACTTCCCTTACCCCTCACCACCTTATGGTTATTTCTTATTCCCCCTCTTAGACCATGCACATGAGTGGGCTGGCACAGACCCAGATGCAGCTACATGTGGGCAAGAAGGCAGCTCTGTTTGGGCTGAAAACTACAAGATTCTATGACGAATAGACAAACTGACTTGCATAAAAAAAAAAGGAAGCAAGCAGAAACTGTGTTGAAAGTGCAAACTAATTTTTTAGGCATTTGGAAAGTTTCATTAATATTTATAAAGGATTTTGATGTGGTGTGGGGTTTTTTTTTTCCATCCTGATCTTGCTATTTTTCAAAAACTTTTAAATTTCTGTCTTTTGTCTGCGCTCTGAAATCAAAGCGCTGAAATGGCAGGGCAGAGAGCAAGAGAAACGTTGCTTTCAGAAAATGGAAATTTCTGTTCGAAGTTTTTGAGCTCAGACCCTCAAAAGTTTGAAAATGTCATTTAAAACCAGACTGCTCTTCATATCAGCTCTTCCAGCTTTTTGAAGCGCACCACTCACTGGTTTGTCCCTTTAAAATACTCTCTTTTTTCTTTTTTTTTTTTCTTTTTAAATTGGGACTGGAGGTGTGAATGGCAATTGCAGTTCCAGTAGTCACTGGTGTACTCCCTAATATTCCCAGAAGATCATTTTGTATCATGAGAAATAACTGGCGGGTGTCCTGAATGACATGGTGTCTAGCCTTTTGTGTATGACAACTTCTATCCAGTAATCTCTGCCCGCGTGGGGTATAAATATGTTGTCAGCTCTAACCCTCAGACTGGGATCAAGCTGTGCTACTCAAACTCATCACTTTTTTTGTTTTGAATCCCTCTGTTTCTGGTGGTTCTTAAAACCAAAGGGATTTTAGTGACTACTGTGTCACAGGCAGAACGGGGTTTCTTCTAATTTTAGGATCATTTTATGTTTTTAACTCTGTCCAGAAGTGTAGGAAAGCAATAGCGGAAAGCCTGCTTGTTTTTACCTCTGAGGATGTGGCTAGTGCTGAAGGTCAGGAGGTATAAGGAAAGCCCTGGATACTCGTGGTAATCAGCACCAGATTTAAAGAAAATATTAAGGTGTCTAAAAGCGCTCTTGAAAAGGTAGCGCTGATCTGTGTCTTTAAGCACCTAACTTACCATCAAAATCTGGCCATAAATCCTATAAGAGCCCTTTTATGACAAATAGCCTGTATTCACTCGTGGTGTGAGAGAGAAAACATCCTTTCGGCTGGTGAATATTTTGCAGAGCAGCGTCACGGATTCTGATGCTCTGCACAAGATGCCGCTTCCTGAGTTTCCCAAATGTGCTTTCCAGCATCGCTTTTTTTTTTTTCCCCCACCAAATCTCAGCCCGTAAGATCATACTAGATTTGTGTTATTCTGCTTTTTGTTGCCGCGGCGCAGCCTGCTCCCTGCCGAAGCCAGGCCAGCTCTCACCACCAGACTCCGGTGGGTGGAAATGAGGACGGCTTCTGTCGCTTCCATCTTACGCTTAATAGCAGAGACCGTGGCAGCTCAAGGAACTCTGTACCCGGCCCTCGAGAGCGTTTTGTTGCCGGCAGCGGGATTTTGGCTCTTCCTCGCCCACCGTTTGGTACCAGCTTGGGGGTGGAAAGTGTGAGGAAGGGGAGCGGGGCATATCTTGGCATCGGAAACCAGAGCTCTACCTGATTGCGCTTTTTGGGTATCACCGGTGGGTGGGGAACGCAAAGGTTTCTGCCCATGGGGGAGAATTGAGCAGCCCTGAGGCTGCTGTCGTCTGTACCAAGGGTCGTGTACTTGGGGGTGAGGGCTAAGGGGTTCTCCTTGTGTCTCTTCAGCTGCTCGGTCTGGCCTCACGTGCAGATTCAGTTTTTAAAAAGTGCCACTTTCTTTAAAAGGGAATTTCTTTCAGTGAAATCAGGCTTATAGATTTGCTGAAAGTAGAAAACGGACAAGCAGACATATTTTTTTTAAAATACAAGCAATAAGAGCCTTTCATTTATTTTTAGTTTTTCCTTCTCTTTTTAAAGGTTATCAGGTTCCGGTTGTGATGTGTGTGCTGAAAATGGTATCTGTGCCTAATAACCAAACTTGAAAACCAAGGGCAATTGTTTTTCTTCCCTTACAAGCCCAAAGAGAATAACTGTTTTGTGCGACAGGTATACTGAGAAGTGAGGGAAACTAATGTTTCGCTAACCATCATTAAAAATGACTATAATTACAAATGTATTTTGGAGTTATTTTATAGGATATGCTGGTTTTGTTTTCTTTCCCTTAAATATAAAGAATGAAAATTTCTTTGAAAACTGAGCTTCAAACCATCCTGATGGGCGTTCAGTATATCCATGGTAAGCAGTGGATGGAGAACTGAATTAAAGGTCCCAGTTAGGAAGAACTGGATTGAAGCTGACCTGAAACATGAGGTCTAGGGGCACTGGATAGGAAGATGCCGGCATCAGTAAAAGGCCATTAACAGTGCTTTTCTCCTGTTAGGGGTGTAATGAGGATTAAAATGTTAATTGCACGTACATGGTGAAGATGGAAGCCCTAGAGTACCTGAAAGAGAGAGATGTCTTTGCCTAGTTATTTACTAATTCAGTATTGAAGAGTTCCACTGTACATTTCTAGATCAGCATAATTTTCCTCCTTCTCCCATCTGACACAGTCTCAACACTCAGTCTCTCTCAGCTGTGGCTCCCTTCCTCTCTCATTCCTCCACCATCTGCTCCGCATGCTTTCCCATAAATTCCTGACTTGGACTCGGTTCCCCAGCTCTGAGCTTATCTATCTCAGGGTTAGACACTGGAGCCATCAAAAAGGCATCTGAGAACTTTCTGTGTAAAATGAATAGCAATGGCAAAACCTCCAGAGGACTTTGCGAGGTCTCTGGAGGGGTCAGAACTTAATTTCTTGTTTATTTTGAGTTTTTTTGTGGTATGGGAGGACAAGAGAGGTGTCGGGAGTTAACAGAAGTTTACATGATGAATGTTTTCATCTTTTGAATGTTATTCCCAGAGTGAAAATTTTTTTCAAGTTTCAGATAGAGGAAATTAAAAATAACAATAAAAATATTACTGAGTGCTCATTGCTATTACAGTTAAAAATGATTGTATTTTCTTTTTTCAGCCACTTCTTTCTCTTTAGGAAAAATCCTGTTTCCTACAAAGTGATGCCCCTATCCCCCCCCCCCCCCCCCCCCCAAAAAAAAATATTATACTTTTTATGGTTTGGTTTCTGAACCTGGCTATCTTTGCTTCAAGAGGTTTGTATTTTTCCTCTAAGGAACTATCAAATCAGAGGAGAACTAGGGAAATACATTTCGAACAAACATAAAGAATAATTAGTTTCCGTTACTCAGTTGGTAAAGAGGACCTACACGGTGGTACTATTAGGAACGGAGATAGTTTTAAGTACATTGTGCATCCCTGCTTCGGAAGAGTTCTGAAATCCAGGGAAGTACACTTCCCGACCTCTATCGAGCTCTGCTTTCAATGGGTGCTGCTCTAGGAATGATCACATTCTACGGTGGTTGCCATATGGCAAAACCACCTCTGACTCTTTGAATGTTAAAAGTCATTGGATTCGGCTCTGAATCAGTGCATATTATGGAGAAAACTGCCATTATCTACAAGTTGCTGTTTGCTCCCACTGCTGCAGGAAAGTAAAAAGCAAGGCACCTAGTTTATAGAATCCTGGTGATTCTCTTTAGAAATGGTGTGTTGATTTTGCTTCTTTGCACAAAGTATTAAAGCAGTAAAGGCAAGATTTAGTCTCTAACATCCCTCCAGCTCTTCAGCAGACTTGGTATCTCCAGGGCTGACCTCGCTGATGGGTCGGTGTTACTGACACCGATCGCTTCCTCAGCTGATGTAAAGGGGTTTCTGCAATGGATAGGAGTTGTCCAGCATATGATCCTCTTCAGAGCATACCATAAGTACCTCTATTTTTTTGAGGCAGGTTTGCAATGTGAGCTGGTTTATTCAATTCAACAGCAGTCCTATTCTTATGATTGGGCAAGCGGTCATTCTAGGGACTTTAAAAAAAAAAGTAAACAAAAACTATTGTAAACACTAGAAATCGTCAAACTTTCTCACCTTTGGTTCCTCCTGTGGCGATTCGTAGTGCCCAGCAATCTGGCTGAGCTCCTGTTGCAGCTATGCCATCGCATGGTCATCCTGCTGAATTTTATTTCTCTACTTGTCAGACGTTGTTTAGGAAGCCTGTAGGTACTTTCTAAACGGGAGTTTCTTATCATTCTTTTGTATGTGGTTATACTGTGGGTAGATAGGAATGATGCACTCAATGCAGGCGTGTAAATACCCTTGCTGAGGGAAACCAAGCTAATAAACAAGAGTTATATCAACATTATTTAACTTTTAAAATAATAATAGACTTTTTGATTTCTGAGATGGAAAAATCGTTAGGTGTGTGTACCTAAGAATAAGTCAACTGAAGGAATAATCAAACTGTCCCCGGATAATCTTTATATCAAAAGCTTCAGTCTGTCCTTATTTCAACTCTACAAGCAATATATGTGCATCACAGCATGTCCAGAAGGTCATGAAACAGGCATGTTTTGCCCAGATAAAATGAGCTATCAGATACTGAAAAAAAAAAAAATTCTGGAATTGATCTTTTGTGGCTTCTGTGAGCAAGAAACAAGGTTATATTAATTTTAGAACCATCTGAGCTTTGGGCGCTGACTTTCATTGGCTAAGATGTTAATATTTTATGTGAGCCTAAAGCATGCCCAATTAAAGTGAGATCAGAAACGTCCACAAGTATATTCAAAGAGAAGCATTAGAGTTTTAGACAGTGCCATAAATTCGCGCGCCAAAAAGCTACAGAGGAATAACGTTAAGGGTCTGGCAAATAAAGAAATAAATAAAAGCTTGGAATGTCATTCCTGCAGCTCAGGCAAGTCCCGTGGTGTGAAAGCAAGCCTCACCATAAATCCTTTAAAATAATTACCACACATGAATGCACCAGGGCGGCAGCTGATTTACGGGGCGGATGACATTGGCAGTGCACACCCACGGTACCAGAGGACGGAGTCGAGCCCTGGAACGGACCTCAAAGCGCGGGCATCGGATAGCGCCTCGGTACTTCTTCCCCCGCGGGGATGCCGCGCTTGCTTAGCCCCTGCGGCAGAGCCGAAATCATTAAGCGGCTCTGGAAATTATAAGGCGCTGACCATCTCATCACCTCTCCCAAACTATGATTCTTGCCACTTCTAATACCACCACATTTTTGGAAGGTCCTCTTTGGTTTCTTGAGGCATGCAAGGGTTAACCTGGGTGTGCTGCAAACTCACCAGCTGTGTTATTCTCTGAAGTATTTTTGCGAACCCCCGTATCACTGTAGAGTCTTTAATTTATTTTTTCTTAAAGCAGCACTGTGAAAGGCTCTGGAAAAGTCTGGTTTGGGTGGAAAAGACTTTTAAAATCATGGCCAGTTCTTGTAATGCCTGTTAATAAATTCCCTTACGGTCAGTGCTGCCCAACCTCTTTCACCCAAGCAGATCACCTCCATCCCTACCTGGAGGTCTCGTCTGCATCCCTTTAACTGCGATGCCACCCCGTCCTCTGGTTTCATCACTTGGTTTTGGGTCCCAGCCACCAGCTTGCTCCTAAAATCTGTCCCACCGATTTTCTCTGCTTTTGCTACTGAAGTAATTTAGGGCTGACTTTGTCCTGTCTGTACAGACCTGCCCTTGCAAACAGGGAAGCAGGACACGGATTTTAAAAGTTTTAAATATGTCTGATCTAAAAAGTCTGCTGCCATCGTCTGCGTGTGTCGGTACATCTATGTCTCTGTTTCAAAAATTGGAAACAGTTTCTGGACTTTCTACAGAAAACATCTTTTCATCTGTCCAACTGAAAAAAAAAAATCTATATTGTTTATAGTCCCTCATGCCGTTTTGTGAGCAATACAGATATTTAATAGGTTCCTGTCTGCGTTCTGGTGGGCAGAACTTACTAATCCTGTGCTAAAGCAGACTCTGGGCTGAGGGCCTGATCCGGATTTGAGGTGCAGCAGGAGGGGTCGGGGCAGAACGGCAGCTCTGCTCCCTCGTCCCCCTCTTCCACCTGCCCCCGTCCCCAGGAGGCTCGCTCCGCACACCGGCGCTTCTGCGCCTAATGCTCCGCTGCAAACCAAACTCTGAAATAATTCTGTTTTGAAGTACAAGTTGGGGTCTCAAGCCTGAAATAAATCTGAAAGAGTGGTAAGAAGCCTCCCTTTGCAGTTCTGTGTGACTTCAATGCATAAAAAAAATTGTTGTCCTATGAAGGTTTTTTTGCTTGGTGTTTTGGGTTTTTTGGGGTTTTGCTTTTTTTTTTTTTTTTTTTTTTTTTTTTTGTGAACATCCACGCTTGGGATGAAAACTCTTGGCTGCCGAGTGTCAACACAGAGCAAACTCGTGCAGATTAGCTAGGGACGGTTGAACCACTTCAGATAAAATTAAGAACCAGAACTGTGTTTTCTCCTTTTTTCTCTTCTTCCTTTCTTCCTTTCTTCATTCCTCAAACCAAACATAAACTTTTCTGAGGTTTATGGAAGTTTTGCAAACTTTTTGTGTTTGTTTTACAAATTTTCACATATCTTGGCACTTCCTGATTGTGCTTTGGGTCTGGAAAGAGAAAAAGCAAAATAATGCATAAAGAAATGCCTGGTATTTGTTGGTAACTCTCAGGGGAACACTTCCCTTCAAATATTCAGCTGTTTTATACTCCTGTTCTGCATCCATGGTCAGCTCAGTGTCACAGAGCTGGTGATTATTGTTAGACATTGGTGAAGACTGAATATTACCTGCACTTGGATATTTATTGGCTCATTATCATGCCTGTATGAATTAATACGGACTTAAGGGATCTCTTAAGCCTCATGAAAGGTAAAATTATGTTTGTGTAAAATTATATTCACTTTTGTTATAGAAAAAGAAACACCCAGTTCCTAATTAAGAGGACGCTTTGGAAGCAGATTTGCTGAAATTTCCTCAACGCAAACTCCTAGACCTGCTCATCTGAGGCTTTGTGTAGTCACAGACCTTGGGTGAACTTGTTTAACTTGGGAGACGTTTTAAAGAAACTTTTGAGAGTGTTTTGTCCAGAGTGTGGGTATACTTAGCTATATACAAATGATAATGATTGCTTCCCCATTTTGCTTCTAGATTTTGGTTTCATTAGACTCTCAAAGCCAGTAGGAAAAGGTGGGAAGGTATCCTTCGAGCCTGTCTGGCTTCTGGTCTGTACTGAGCAAAAATGACATTCATTGGGAAAGTGAATATATTTTATGTATTTTATGCAGCCAAACAAACAAACACAGTTACTAACAACCTGAGTCAATTCTGAGTAATTGATTTAGGGCTGAAAGGCTTGTGTCCTATTACCAATCCCTTGAGCTATGCAGTCCCTAGAGAGGAAAATTATTGTATTTTTCCATCCCCTGTCTGCTCACATGAGCCGAGAAAGCAGGGCAGAGGAACGATGTGACATTCACGTCTGCTTTCATGTATCAAAGCAAAGCTGTGAGGTCCAATTTTGGTCTGTTTTTAACTCTAACCATGTCACAGGGCCTTCGATAAATAATAAACATGATTTGCAATTGTTTGGAATACAAAAAGGTTTGAAGTCTGAGTGGATCCCCTCGCTCTTCGAGTAGTGAAATTTGCTCCACATTTGTGGTGTTTTGCTCATCTGCGGCATTCATGAGCCTCCTGTAAAGTCTGATCCTGGCCTGAATTCTTCTCAGCATCCAGAGCGAAGTTTTTTGCTTTGCCAATGTGGTTCAGCGTATGAACTTGCCTTTGCTCAAGGACTTCAGGAGTCTTCAGATGCAGGGTCTTGCTCGTCTTTGCCACGCACAACTATGGGAGGAACACAATAGATCTATTCCTAATGTGTTAATAACCAAAGAAAAAGGTTCAAAGAAAACATGTGAAAGTACCTACTTCTTGCCTTCTTGCAAATGTCTATCATGGTTTAAACCACCACTTCAGCTTCTTTAGTCTCATAGGTTATAATTTCCTGTTATCAGGGTAAGGATGTTTTAAACAGCTTTTTGCAGATGATTAGGTATTTGCTGATCATTCAGGACAATTTACAAAGATAAATATATGTTAAATGGGTTTCTTGTTAAAACCAGTGTAGAAGTAACCCCTCGAGGCCAGACAGTAATTACTCCTAATAACAAATTAAAGCATTACCTACTTCTTTTCCGTTTTTCATTTTGAAGAGGAAATTACCTTACAGAACTGAATGCATTCAAAACTACAGATTCACATTTTTTGATAAAGCCAGTAAAAAAAAAAAAAAAAAAAAAAGAAAGAAAGAAATGAAGGGGGTAAAATGCTCAGAGGAAAGGATGGTCTCAAACACATTTATTTTTTGCAGTAGCTCTGTGTAGCTTTTGAGGACCTCATCATGATCTGGGGCTGGCCGTACCTCTGTTCACTCCCCAAGCACAGCTGGTGGTGGGGCTCCATCCAGGGCTGCTCTGGGGGTCACGGCTCCCAGTATCCACCACTGTCCCCCGGCCACCACCCAAACTGGGCACCTGAGCTCTCCCCTTGGGACCTGTGCCCTGTCACGTCTGCCTGTGGATGTGTGTTTGCGTTCAGGGTATGGGTGATAAACGTTTCTTCTTGAAACAGCAGTAATGACTAATTTTGTCTAAATAAATGGGCAGAGACCTTCAGAGGTATTTAGGTGGTATCCCACTGATTTTAGTTAACACTGGCATCAGTAGGAATTAAGTATCTACACTGTAAATTATCCAATTTTTTTTTTTTCATCCAGTAGGAAAAAAAAGGGATTTTAAAACAATCGTTGACAGGCATGACCTCAGGTCAAGGTTTATTACTTCCAGCACCTGCCTCCTTCAGGTACTCCTTAGTCAGTTCTCAAGTTTTACCCTGGTTCCTCCTAAAACTTTCTCTTCTTTTGAGAAAGATATTTATCTTAAACCTGCTGTAGATTTCTTCCCTCTTCTTTTGCTTGGCCCTTTGGGTCCAAATCAAAATGTAGGCATGGCTGGGAATGGCTCAGCTGTTGGCTCTGAATTTCCCCTAAAATGTTTGCTGTGTAGCGGTTGTGTTGCATCCTCCTTTTCCTAGTTGCTTTTCTTATGGTTTCCTATTAAATTTACCAAATATGTTTGGGCTGTAAACGTCACGACTGTCAAAGTAATATACGGTATTCATAAATTATTGCAGAAGAGCTGTAGGTTTCAGGGAACCTCTACAAGCTTCTCTGCCCATGGTTTAGTTGTTGACTTGGGGGCTTCTGGGATACAAGAATGGCAGGTCCTGTGGTCTCCTCCATCAGTCAGTGAAGTGTATTTGGAAAGGGACTTCCCAAATCTTCGGAGCTTTTTGATTGTTAAAATAAATTTCTGAGACTTACTGGCTGGGGCATTTTTTACAGCTTTCATACTTTTATAATTTATACTGAAATACAGGGCAACGCACACCTCGTGGTAAATCTGGGCAATGTGTTTGACACACTTCCTCCCAAGTAAAGATGACTTTGGCTCATCTAGTTCATTTATGTATAACAACTATTTCAGATGTTTTTTGAAGACTCTATAGAATTTGTATGAGTAAGACATTTTTTTATGAGTTTCTGTCTTTTCACTTAAAAAGCATTTTCTATCTGGGTCTTGCCATCTGTTTGCATAGCTGTCTTGCTAGACACTCACTTTAAGCAAATCACTGTGACTTCTGAACCCAGTCATATCTTTCTAGCTCTGTCAGAATCTGTCCCAAGTTTGGTCAAAAGTTGGGCTAAAATCTGTGTGCCTGGACATCTTTGATACCTAATTCATCACCATGTACTCACTAAGGTGCACCATGCTATGTGTGATAAGAGTCTTGGCTTGTAATACATAAACATTAAGTTAGATTCAGTTTATCAACTATGGAATTTCTGAAATAGTTACCTTTTTTTTTTTTTACCCCCTAGTTGAAGTTTTTTACAGAGCCGAGGTCTTTCCAAAAGCAGAGCCGCTTGGTTCTCATGAGTCCGTGTGGATGCAACACAGTACGCATCTGGCTGTGAAATAAACGGTCATTTCTCACAAGTGTTGTTCGGTGACAGCTGAACACTAGTAATATTTTCATTTGTATAACGCAACATAGTATGTCTCACATATAATCTCTCAGGAGAAAGGCTATATAGCAACCCTTTGGTATCCACTTTTTAATATTGTCTCTACGTTCTAAGTGTGGAAATAAAGATGCTGGTTAAAAAGTTTGTGCCAGAGTTGGAAATCCAGATTTCCATCTCATAAAGGCTTGATTTTAACTGCAAGATCCGCAGAAGCAATATTACCCTTTCCGAAATAATAGTGTTTTGAAGGATGCTTTAGAAAGCGCGTAGAAAGATGTTGGTGTATCTGGTCAGTTCTTCCTGGGATAACTGCAGCATAACCTGCATTAATGAATTACAGCATTGTGATCAAAAAGTCCAGATGAATATGTGTCATGTGTAACACAATTAGTTATTTTCTCAGTTTGTCTTCAAATGTACCATTTTGTTGGGGAATATTGCAGATATATGTCACTCATTATTGATAGATTTGTCTGACTTCCTGTCAAATCTATGTACATTGACAAAAATCTATTTTGTTGTTTTTGTCACAGAAATCTATACTGGCATTTTTCCCCATGGAGATTTGGCTAGTCATTGTCAGCATGAGGTGCCAGCTAGAGCTTTTACTGTTTTTATTGTGCCAGCTGCTTTCTTGGCTTCAAATCTTTTGGTTCAGATTGTAAATGGGGGCGAGACATCCGTATCTAGCCAGCGTGCTCGATGGAATATGACAGGGACTTGATTTTTTATTTCTTGCTGCCTTTCTTAGTATTAGTAGATGATGACAAGGATGGCTTTATCTTCTGACCAGCAGAGACGATGAAGGAATGGGGAAAAAGAGAGAGAGCATGCACATACATGGGCCGTGGGAAATGTTAAAATTCAAATTTAAAGCTGCTCATTCCTACTGGTTTGGTTTGGGGGTTTTTTGGTGAGGATCTCTGAGGAGATATTGGAGTTCAAAAAAAAAATATTTTGAAACCTTTTGGCTAATGTTAAATCGGAATCGCTGCATTGTTTTCATAATAGTTTTGGCCTAAATTATTATAACTGAGCACACGCCCTCTGAGAGATCAGGTCTTTTTGAGGTGTTTGTAGTTTGTTCAGAGGCATCCAGAATCACCAGCTAGTTTGACAGTGTAGGATTTAGTTAATAAATAGTTCACGTTTTAAGCCAAATTTTGAGGGGGGGTGTGTTGAGCGTTGGCAACTTTTGCAATTTTAGCACAAGCCTTGTGATATTTGCTGTTTTCCCTAAAGCCCCAAGTGCTGGAGTAAGGTTGTTAATCTGAACATGTAGTCCTTCTGAAAGTACGTTTCCAGCCCATGTGTTTACTAAGAAAAAGCTTAAAAACACGAATCCAGTTACAGCAGAACAATTAAACCCAACGCAATTCTTGTCTCTTGAACTGCCGTGATTTTTAAGCCAATCTTCTGACTTTCTGGATTCTGGCTCGTGATTTTTAAATACCGAGATCTGGCACCCTGTTTGCATTAAGCTGTTTTCATTTTAGATGGCAGCCTCACGACAATCCTCCAAACTGGAGAACGGGGCCGTATATTACGTTACAAATCCGAACGGAGGCAGGACGTGGTCCTCTCCGTTGCGCGTAGAGGATGGCAAGGCGAAGACCCCCGCCGACGCTGCGCGTCCCCCCGGTGCGATCCTGTTCTCCGCAAGCCATCGGAGCCACCGTGGCATGCGTAGGCCCAACCGAGATGGTTTGAATTTCGGCTTGCAGCCGTCCCAGTGGTGGTGGAGCCATATCAGCGTGGACTTTGGTTCAGGCCAACTGCTTGAGAAGACATCCAGGGTCCCAAGCAGGCTTGTACAGCTCGCGCTGGAGCCCGCTGCTGCCGCAGCTATTCTGCTGCCGGTACCCAAGGTAGCTTGATTAAACTTGGAGATGTAGACGCACGCTATAATCGTTCCCTAAATGACTGCAAATTTGGCCTCGCTGATCTTTTAAATCCTTGCATTTTCAGAGTGCCAGTTCGCTGTAAATCACAGACATTCTCCATTTTCTTTATTTGATTCCAGAAAACTGTCTCTGTACTAAAAACAAGTCTTTGAAAAATGCTCGTGTATCCTGCTGTCCTCTTCTACTTGGGGTGATTGCATAATTAACCTGGCCAAGTATCAACCATACAAGAGTTGAATGCATCCCAAGTTCAATTGGGGAGGTTTTTACCATAAGAATGTGCCTGTCCTGAGACTAAAACACAGGTTAGATTTCCAAGTTTCTGAATATTGCTCAATGAAAGAAGAATATGTTGCCCATGAGAAAAAAAAAATAAATCAAATGGTGGTGTAATCTATAATCAAAAGCCCTAATGGGCACAAAGCATTTTAGAACAAAGGTTTGCTGAATCTGCAAGGATATTAAAAGTGTTAAAGTCTGAACAAAGAAACCTTCTTATTTACTAAGTATAAGGAGGTTACCAAAGCACAGATAAAAAGCTCATAGGGCAGGCAAAGCTCTCTGAATCCTTTTTCTTTTCCTGCAGTCAGATATGAACATATGATACATGAATATTTATCAGAAGTGCAGATAACCAGTAACTACAGTTGGATTTAAACTCAGCAAACCATGGCTTGCAGTTTGCGTTCACAGGGGCTTCATGCAAGTGTTTTCTTTGGGGTTTTTTGCAATTTTTTTTTTGTGTTCCGTATATGCGGGCTTGTCTCCCCTAAGCTGTCTTTTGATTCTAACTGGCTGCACGTAAAAATACAGCGAAGATCTTCAATACAAAACATCCAGTGCATATCAGCTGAAGGCTGACAAGGTTTTCTACGCTCGGCGTTGACAGGACTAACTTTCGGGCTGTAGGTAGGCAAATCCAGAATCTCCAGTTCTAGAGCCGGCTTCCCTGTAACTCCGTTCAGGTTATGTTGAAACATTTATGAACCTCCCGGAGCCTTGTCTTGCCTCAGTTTTGTAACAGCGTCTGCAAGCCGGTGACGCAATGGCAGTTTCACACTGGTGCAGTTGCAAGTTGGTCGCCTGCTACCCACAATTTTGAACAGCAGAAAATTGGAGGTTCTTCAGAGACAGGGGGAAAAGCTGTTTTATTCCCATCCCTATCCACAGGTAGAGCAATAGATGGCAATTACAGGAAAGCGGCGACGCGCTCGCTCTTCTCTCGCGCGCTTGGGCGCGGACCAGCATCTCGTGGACGGCTCCGAAAAAGATGCGGTGTGAGCGGGCAGGTGGGATTAAAGGAGATGCTGGTTGCAGCAGGCACCCCCGACCAAGCTTCCACCCAGCCCGGCCCCCTTCAAACCCTAAAAGCTACGAATGCAAGAAAGGGAGACGGGAGTACAAGGTGCGGCAGTCCTTTTACCTAGTTTTCCACTGGGGCATAGCGCAGTAATATTTTCGTTGCCTGCGTTTGAGACGGATTTGCAGAATTGTGGCAGAGGGCGAGGCGGTGCAGGCGAGAGGTTAAAGCGAGGGTGCGGGAGTCAGTAGGTCTGCGTGGCTTTGCCCTGGTGCTGCCAGACGGCTCTTATTAAAGATTAGCGAGTGATCTTCAACTACTAATGTAAGAAAGGCTATTCTGGGCCAAACCAAAATTCCCTCTAGCCCAGTACCCTGTCTCTGACAGTGGCTAGTTCGGGAAGCCGTATAAGAATAGGACTTTGGTATGCCTTCCTGGCTTTTGGTAAGTTGTGTTTTAGGGACTTTCTGAGTTTGTGGCTGTTGGAGGACGACTGAATTTTTAGGCTGATCATCCATAAGCTTGTGTAATCCTTTCTTGAGTTCACCAATGCTTTTTTGCCACTTTGTTTCTTAATCTTAGTTTACTCAAGTGTAACGCAGGTTAATCCTTCTTTTGCAGTCTCCTTGTTTTCCCCAGTCTCTGAGCAAAAAAGGCAGAAATGTGAAACAAAACCTATTCCCCTGTTCTGGGAACGGGACTTTTTCTAGCTAAGCTGAGTTAGCTCTTGCTCTGGAGCCAGACCTGTGATGACTTCTCTTTCACATAACAATACTAAATATTATTTCTCCTTTCATCTGGTTTTTCAGTTGCTACTTTCTTCATACTATAGGCCAGGGTCTCCACAAATGCACTACCCAAGGGAATAGAAAGGTCACTAACGTGGGATTTATTATTTGATCTGTTGTTTTTATTGCAGGGAAAAGTGAGCAAAACCTGCAGTTTTGAACCCAAACCTTTATGAACTGTCTAGTCAGGGAAGGAAAAGCAGTTTTGCATCCCTGGTTTGGAAAGTGTTGCCATAGTTTGCATTATGCATGTGATAAAAAAGTAGCAAAGGGTCTATTTTCTGCTTTGGTTTCGGATACAGCTGAAATCTCTCAAGGGTCCAAGGTACAAATCCACTGAGGGCTTTAAAGCAAGTAAAGCAATTTTGGCTTGGGTGGGATATAGGTCATGTGTAACAATGCATGAGAAAGCATATGGCAGTATTCGTCTTGAGCTAGAAGAGTGATAAAACTGAGGCTCAGACAGGACAAAGAGGGGAAAAAAGGTATAAGACAAGGGGAAATTACAGAGCACAGAAGAGGATTTACTCAGAGGTGAACTCAGGAGGGAGGTATGCACGGGAGATTTTGCAGAGAAGGTAATAGGCAGACCCGAAGAGCTGGGAAATGTGAGAGGGGAAGGAGATATGCTGCATAATGTAACAAAGATTGGCCGGAGTGTAGAGGGGAGAGGCTTTTATTCACAGTCTTAAACTAAGATAAGGGTCATCTGATTCATCGTGACCTGACTAGAACCAACTAGGAGAGCTGGACTAGCTCCATGTGAGTCATTTTCCTGCATTGCGAGCCCTTATTATTCTTATTAAACCAAAAAACTACACTGCCTTCACATGATAAGGTTTTGGGAAAAAGAAACAAGAGAAGCAAGGATATTTCGAGTTGAAGGATTTGGTTTGTTTACACTTGGCTGTCTCCCTGCCCAAGCCTGTGAAACGGGATCAGCCGCCGCTCAGGGACCCCCCCCAAACCCCCCGATTCTGCAGCCAGTGGCATCGGGGACGGAGCAGGAGCTGCACCTCGGCACCGCTCTGCCTTTCTGGCAAGGTGGGGTCAGATCATGTAAATGCTGCAGAACTTTGTTGTTGTCCTGGGCGGCTCTCCAAAGACCTGGATGCCAAACTGAGCTCAGAGAAGCACCCAAATATGCAGATGTTTTATATGAACATGATTTTAGAGCTCTGAACTTCACAGGGGCACAGAACTGGGCTGGAAAACTTTCTTGTGACTCAGCACTTCGCTCGCACATGTGAACGCAGAAGCATACAAAAGTCAAAAACCATGGCAAAAAAACCCAAACCAGTGTTTTTCAAATCTCAGAGGTAAAAAAAAAAATATATTTTCCTGTTCTGGTTCAAGGCTTTGGTTAGTTGTTGTTTAACAAAGCTGGGTCACCAGTTTGTGCACTCATCTGGATTTGTGTGGGGCTTATTTTTTAACTTTTAAAATAAGATTTATTTTAAAATCTTTAAAGATGATGGGTGTCATTCACTGAAAAAAACCTGCAGTCTCTGAGCAAATATAGTAGTGGCGGGGGGGAGCAACCTCAGAGACCAGCGCTCTGTGGTCCTTCACAAGCAAAAGATAGTGGAAAGGGAGCAAGGGAGGCCAACAGGTAATTCGGGATGGAAGAACAATCTGTCTGGAGACTGAGAATTCCCAAATTACTTGGTGAGGTCACACAAGATGGGGATATAACCCTGCTCACCTCTGGAAAGAGAAAACACCCTAGGGCAGAAGGTGACCTGGATTGCCTGAAGTTTTACTCGTGGGACTGGATTTGCTGGAAGGGAGGTTAGTGATACCCAGGGGATCTGAGAATACATCCCAGGGGCTCTGAGGTTGTCACCCCGAGTCCCTGTGCAGACTGCTGCTCTTGGCAGCTCCTACGGAACGAAGAGGTCGACTCACCCCAGGAGACTCGCTGGGGAGTCCAGGGACCTTCTAGGTCTCGGTGCGGTTCTTGCTTTTTTCCTTGGCCGCTCTGGCAGACTGAAAGCTCTGGGTGGTGTTATGGGAGGTGGGAAAGTAATGAGTTAAGCTTTTCTTCCCCTTATCTGACCGTGTTTCCCCCGGATCCAGCAGCCAGTGGGTTTTATCAGTTCTGCTGTGACTCAGCCTCGTCCTCCCCCGCTTTATGTCCTACCTGATAGTTATGATTTCGTGATCCCCTGCATGGGAGAGAGGAACAGATAGAGCCTCGAAGCACCCAGACTGGGAAGGCGCAGATGCAGCACCAAGCAAGGGTGACTCAGAGCCCCGTCTAAGGTAGATAAATCTGAAATGCACCCAGTTAACTGTGTGGGAGTCCTGTGGACCAGACTTTGGAGACCCAGATCCTTCCTGCTCCTCCTCTGCATAGCCACTAGATATTTAATGCCTTTCTTTCATATAAAAATAACTTTGTACCAGTTTCTCTGGTCAAATTTTCCCCCTTCTCTGACTCATGTGTTACACTGCTATTGTCAGGTTTCTGTCACTGTCACCCATGGAAAAGTCTGAATTTTCTGTGCATAAGCAGACATATTTTGTGGGCATTTATCCATATTAGCGATTTCCACATGAAAACCAAACTCAGCCGTTCAGTCCTTGTTACATCCAGCCTCAGACTGTGGGACCACTAGAGCACTTAGATGCTGGGCCTGTGGTTTACAAAATGTGTTTTATGATTTAAAGCATGCAAGAGGTAAATGAAAAAGATTGAGAAAAGTGTTGCACCTACATCACAGGACACGTTCGAATCATTGACATCTCTTCTTCTGCTTTAGTTGTCAGAATCGTGACGTTTCCAGCTCGTAAAAAAGGAGAAGCGTCCAGTTCAACTGGACTTTACGTGCCATGCCCCTGCAATCAGGCTGATTGCATAGCAGGTAGCACGTCACTACCACGAGTGAAGAGCCAGCCTCCAGCTGCGTGTATGTGCCCGGTCCTCGAAGGGTTAATAGCCCAGGTTTACTAATGTCAGCATCGGCTGTTCCCAAATTCAGAGTCGTAAGACGCCGCTTCTTCTGAATGTGGTCACTAAGTTGGGGTTAGTTAATCGCTCTATAAAATGGCTTTGGTTCCACCGTATGAGGAACGTGCTATACGGTGTAATTCCCAGCACAGCGCCATTCCCAGGCTACGGTCGCACCAGGATTCTCAGGGATTTCTGCGCTTACCTTTTCGTTAGCACGTGCTAGGAAGGCATCGGGAAGAAGCCGTATCCAGCCGTTTGTTTTAAGCCTTTAGCTAGCCGGAGATTCAGCAATATTCTATACGTTGAGAGTGGGCGTACGGCACAGTATACGTCTCTGCCATTTCTGCGTGGCTCTAGCGAAACTTATTGAACCATTTCGGAAAGCACATATGCCCTTCAGCTCACCTTAGCCGAAGTTCTTTCATACCACTTGGGATGTGATAGGCCAAAGCACAGGCCAAGGTCGTTATCGCTACAATTTCTGTACAAACATATTTTTAGTCTTTCGCTTAGGGATCAGACAAAAGGGAATATTTGGAGGGAAATAACTGGGAAAGTGAGTAGAGATCCATAATTTTAGTTTACACAGCTCACGGTGAGCTTTAGGTTAAAGTATCTAAGGTTACTAAACCCCAAGATGTAGCAATACAGGCAACTATTTGGAGAATTTAGCCTCACAGCATTAAATCCATGTGCCAAAAATATAATTCTTCTTTGTTCAAAGAGCATGAGTTCTGTAAAATAAAGGGAATCTTGCAAAAGGAGATTTCTGCATAGGTGGCTGTGTTTGACATTGATGCATTCGTTCCAAGTTGAAAATTCAAACATGTATTTGATATAATAGGTCAAAATACACAATTGACTTTAAAAGTACGGAGAAACGGTTTAGCTTACAAATGAATTGTGGGCATGTAATGGCACATCTGTTCAGACATGCTTTCTTGGTGCACTGTCTCTCTTTTGCAAGTCCTTTTTTTTTTTTCCCTGTGGTAATTCACTTTGGGTCAGATTCTGCCATTTTTATTCATATTGTATAGTAGCTTGTTTTATGCATAACCTTACTGAAATAATGAAGACAGAATGAAACTAAAATTTACTTGAGAAAGGGCATTTCCAAGACTTGTTGAAGATTAGAACCAAGGTTTCAGGTCACTTCTCTTCACATGAAACTGCCTATTTATATATTCAGAATAGCTGACCAGCAGAATTTGGGTTTTAATTTATTTTCATATAGTATTTGCCTTTGGGGAAAGAAGGGGGTTTTGAGTGCTCAGTGCCAGAACCGAATGCTTTGTCTCAGTTTAAAAGTGGCTCGTAAGGCACCGAGGATCCAGAACTTGATTTTGATCTAAAATGTAGCAGACAGTGCAAATACCCGCAATATGTCTTGTCAAATCAACTTCTGTGCGAATAAAAGTTGGAACCGACGTAAGGTCATGCGTGCAATGTATCCAAGATGAGGATCCCACTCATATAATTAAAATAATTACCAAGGGAACAAATTAATATTTTCTTTTATGACCAATAATGGAGAAATTTGTTTTGTTTGTCCTTTGAATGTTGAAGTATTACCTGAAGACATTATAAATTCAAGACTAGCTAAAGTACTTCAATTGCCGTGGTCTTTAACTTACCTTCATTATAGCTTCCATGATCTATAGCTTCATTTTATGTAGACCATATGCAGTTAAAAATAACTGGAGTTGCTGTATTTTATATATGCCTTTGTAAGCATTTCCAACTGCAAAGGGATTTTTTATAAATACAGAAAACCCCAACAAGTTTTATGTTTTCATTTCACCTCTTCCCTTTTTATTTTTTATAGAAATGCTACAAAGGGGAACTTTCGATAAGTATTACCAGCAAAGCCCAGTATTGCAACACTGTTAACTGCTGCAGAGTTTCTATTTAAGGTTACCTGGCATAGTCAGCGCAGCCAGATGTACTTCTGCTATTGGATAATCTGATTTGCTGACAATGTGCACTGCCTTAAAAAAAAAAAAGGAAGTGCCTAGGTGACTTATATCCAAATCACACATATTCTTTTAGTTAAAATGAAATGTGAGCCTGAATTTAGCCTTTAATTACATTTCCTTCCCTACCTCCAACAAACAAATTTTTATAACCTTCCCAATGAAGAAAGTCATATTTTGTGAATTACTTGCTTGGAAGCTTACCAGGAGCAAAAGTTATTTAGGAAATTTTCTATTATTTGTATCAATCAAAGATTATTCTCTAGGTTTCCGACTATTCCATAAGATAAATTATCCTTTTCAAAGAGTTTTGTGTATAAGTTTATTTTTATTTTAGAGCTTTTATCCAAGTTGCTATCTGGCAAATGGAAATTATGCTTGTGAAGAAGGAAGCATAGCATAAAAATAGGATCCATCACACCGTGTTTGGGGGATATATAATAGAACTCTTACAACATGTTAGGGACTTAAATCAACTCAAAATCTTATTTTTATAAGAATCTGTGCAGTACAAGCTGTAATATAAATCAGCAACGGAAAGAGAAGAGTTTTGTATGTATTCGAAGACATACAATAGTATTGCTTAAGTGAAGCATTAAAAATAAATATTACTTAAATTATCTTCCCTAATAAGATATGTCTGTCATTTTTTCATTTAGCATTGGCTCTGAGGAGACTGCATTGTTCTGTCAGGATTAAAATATGAAAAACCCGTCCACATTTGAGCATGTGCTTAAACAAGCAAGACTAAGTATTAAATCTGAGTCCTCTGTACTTTGAGAAGCATTTTTACAAGTGGAAAGTTGTTCAGCTTAGATAGTTCATCCATTTTCCAGAGCCTTTTAAACCTGCATAATATATTGAACGTCAAACCGCTATAAAATCTCTTTAACTATTGATATCTATTTGTAGATAGCAATATAAATTCTGCCATAAATTCGAATAAGCAAATGACTTTATCTAAACAAAGATTTGGTGCACAGCTATACTGTTACTATGACAGTGTTGGCTTCTTAAATCTAACACCACAGGGGCAAGATTTTTATTTTTTTTTACACAGTCAAGGCTTCGAAATTATTGCCATTGGAAATCAATATTGGGCAGTTGCTAACAAAAATATTATGGAATGCATCCTTTATACAAACAGCTGCAAATATATTATTGAATGTACAGACAGAGATTGCGCTTATCTCCAGAGCTGGGCTTCAGTGCAGGAATCTACACGTTTGTAGGCTTGGTGTATAATATCAACATATATTAAAGCAATTTATTTCCTCTATCAGCTGAGGAATCTTTATTTTCTAGCTCTGGATGATACGCTTGTGGCTGTTTCACGCTTCCTTTTTTGTGGACTGTTGAGCTTACTTGGCAAAAGCAGTGGCAGAAAGCTGGTTTTGAAGTTGTCAATGTATATGAGCAAAATTTCAAGTTACCCATGAAATATTTATGCCGCTACTGTTTGCACATTCTCCTAAGTTAGCAATGGGCTCACAGTAGCGTTTTTGAACAGTTGTGTTTAATTTATATGATGAATAAAGTCAGTAACATGTTAATTTTTTTTTTTTTTTTTTTTTTTTTTTTAAAGAATGCACTAAATAATGACCAGGTTTGGATAGTCTGTGCACAGGAAACAATATACAATCCGTGACCAAATTCCTAACCGAGCCTTACACATCCTACACCCTTGAAAGTCATAGATTAGACATCCTTCATGTTTCACAATCCTGTCCACCCTCTTTTACCAGGAAAGCAAACCCTTTGGTTTTAAAATCACTTAATGTGGCAAAAGTGTATAATAAAACCAAACAGAGTGAAGGAGGCTGGCAGGAAACTCTTTATCCTTTTACAGAAACTGCCTGTTTGGCTGGGCAGCAGTGTTGCTGGAGAGCTTTAAACATTCTTACATGCAAAGGCTCTTTGGCTTCATTTTGGAGCAAACCAAAACCCTGTCGTTCCTAGTAGCTGCAGCCATGTTTGCAGCATCCGTACCCGTTGCACGTAGGTCACATACTGCGTAGACTTTAAGATCGTGCTCCGAAGATCAGGATCTCTGATCCTGTTACCTTTGGGACACTGCGCTCTCTTCAACCGGTAAAGCAAATGAGGCTTGAGCATCTTCATTACTTATAAATAAATCTTTATGCCTTTTCTTTCTTATTTCTTTCCTTTTTTTTGCCCCACTCTGCCCATTTGCACCCCACCTCCGCATGCATTTTTTCCAGACAACAAACAGGAAAACCACAAGGCTTCATCAGCAAGCTGCGCTTTCCTCTTGAAAGCCAAGACGCTGAAGCTCAGCATGCAAATCACATGCTCGTGTCTTCGCTACTCACAAACCACCCCGTAGCTCACTTCTGAAAATTATTAAACTTAATAGGTAACAAATAAATGGACCGCTTCGTTGGGGGGGGGGGTGCTACCTCAGCATGCAGTGCATGTTGGCGTGGCCAGGAGGAGAAAGAGTCCTGGAGTGGTGATTTAAAGAAAAGAGAGGGAATATTTAGTGAATATTTAGAGAATATTATTATTTTGGGAATAGCATGCAACATTTACCTCGCACACAGTTGTACAGATGCCTCCGAGGAGTTTATTACGAAACAGATACTATTACAAATTGGCAGCGTGGACCGTTCACCATCACCCAAATAGCTGGCAACGTGGTTTCATCGCTTCCTGATCTTTTTGGCCAGAGCAGTATCGATTTACTACAGGTGCTTGTAGGGCTGTATTCCTGTCATACCTGGCAATTGTTTTCAGTGCGTTTATTCTACGTGCTGTTGTTAATCAGATGTGGAAGGAAGATGCGCTGAGGATAAGGCCACACAGCAAGCCACTGCCTTGGCCAAAAATAAAGTATGAGAGCCTGGCTTTTCTGTCCTCTCCTTCAACTTCTATTTGTAAATCATTCTTGTTTGCCTTCTTTTGGCCAGAACTCATTCCCATACACTGTGAGAAGAAGTGACCATAGCCTAACATACGTAGAAAAAGAATTAAAAAGGAAATCCCACGCAAAGCCTTAGGGCTGGAGCATGGCGTGCCTGCAAGAAACCAGCACCAGGAAAGCAGAAGCAGCTTGAGAGTCTGCTCGGGGACAGGCGAGTGTATCTGTGCTTGACTTGCGGAAAGTTAATTTATCACCAATCAAACCAGAGTGGGGTAATAAGAAATAAAACCAAATCTCAAAACACCTTCCCTTCACCCCTCCCTTCTTCCCAGGCTTAACTGTACTTCCAAATTCTCTCCCTCCTCCTCACCAGTGGCACAGGGGGATGGGGAATGGGGGTTGGGGTCAGTTCGTCCCACCTTGCCTCTGCCACTCCTTCCTCCTCAGGAGGAGGACTCCTCAACTCTTCCCCTGCTCCAGCATGGGGTCCCTCCCACGGGAGACAGTCCTCCATGAACTTCTCCAACGTGAGTCCTTCCCTCAGGCTGCAGTTCTTCATGAATTGCTCCAGTGTGGGTCCCTTTCCTGGGCTGCAGTCCTTCAGGCACAGACTGCTCCAACACAGGCTTCCCACAGGGTCCCAGCCTCCTTCGGGCACCCACCTGCTCCGGCGTGGGGTCCTCCCTGGGCTGCAGGTGGAGATCTGCTCCCCTGTGGACCTCCCTGGGCTGCAGGGGGACAGCCTGCCTCACCGTGGTCTTCCCCACGGGCTGCAGGGGAATCTCTCCTCCCTCTCCTGCACTGACCTGGGGGTCTGCAGGGCTGCTTCTCTCACATCTTCTCCTCTCTCCAGCTGCAATAGCACAGTTTTCTTTTCCCCCATTCTTAAATCTGTTTTCCCAGAGGTGCTACCACCGTCGCTGATGGGCTCAGCCTTGGCCAGCAGCAGGACCGTCTTGGAGCCGGCTGGCGTTGGCTCTGTCAGACATGGGGAAGCTTCTAGTAGCTTCTCACAGAAGCCACCCCTGTAGCCCCCGCCGCTACCAAAACCTTGCCACACAAACCCGATACAGTGAGGAATAAACGTACCCAGGCCCGGTGCCAAGCGGCTCCGCTCACCTGGGTGTCCCACAGCCCGCAGTACGCTGTGCCACGTACCACCACAGAGCACGGCGGTGGGCTACGCCGACGCTGCAGGTTTTCTTGCTGAGGTCAAGAGCGGCAGGGTCTGCCCTCCTCCCGAGCATAGCACAGTACTGACTACATGCAAGGGCAAGCAAAGCCATTTTTTCAATTTGTTCTTGATTTTTTCCATATTCCGTTTATGGCGCATTACTTTCCTTCTCCTGCGTTCAGGGAATGTCACTGTGCCTGCCTCCCGCTACGAGGGCTGGGTAATGGAGAAGTTTCATCGCCTCTCCCCAAACGGCATAGCCATGCAGGACCCATGCTCAATCTTTCTTCTGTCAACACGAAATACATACTGTTATGATTATAACATGAAGACAAGGATCCTGTTTTATCTCAAAGAGTGGAAAGGTTTACAAAGGGTTAAAATAATCTAACCTCACTTTTTTTTTCTTTTTCTCTTTTTTTTTTTTTGTTCACAATGGCAAACGTTATTTATATTAAAGGGAAAACCAGCACAGTGTTGCCAGATCGAGCTCACTTCTCTTTGCCAGCTAAAACACAAAGCAGAGTTACTGCGTTTTTGGTACCTGCAAAACAATCAGAACACAGTGTTCTGTCATCCTTTGAAATGGCAAATGGAAGTCATTTAAACCAGATGAGTGACTGAACGGGGAATTAGTGCACCTACAGCACAGGATATACAGTACTGTGCACCTATTTCAAGAGAAGAGTGGGTGGCCGGAAGAAAGGAACTTTTTTCCTCATTTAACCTGTAATTTGACAACATCTGTAAAGAATTATCCCTAGTACTGGCATTGTAATTGTTGTATCTAACATCAATCACCGGGTAGGGGAGGTTGCTTTAAATAGATGTTAGCTGCATTACAGTTTCAAAACATGAAAGCAAAAAAAATGAAAGGAATGAAATATGTAAATTGGTATAGAAATTAATTACTGGAAACTTTGACACTAATTTATTGTTTAAATAAGACATGTAACTGGCCAGCGTGGGTGACTCTTTTGGTTTGAGCCCGTATGCTTTGGCAAGTGTTAGAAAACAGAGGCCACTTTATTCCAATTTATAAAAATTGTAACCTCTTTTTTCAAGTCTCTGTTAATGTACGGAAGAAGAAAGGGATCAGACTGACTAATATTTTACACTGAAAGGACAGCAAGTAGGAAAGATTCCATAAAGCATATGTCTTTAAAACAAAGTCTTTCCTCCCCAGCTCTTTCAGTGGGATTTCAGTCTTTGACTTCATCAGAAATATGACTACAAGGAACAAACTATGCACGTTTTTGGAAAGCAAAAATTGTAATTCCAAGCATGCTCCAGATTTCCAATAGCAGCTCAGCAACTACAGGAGTAAATTCATATTCACAAGTTATCATATTTCCAGTGTGTATCCAATTTTGTATTGGGTTTTGATTCATATTTGTGGCTAGATGTGAATCAGATCCAGTATTTGTTTCTCAGAAATGTCATGGAAAAGGAAATCATTGGGTGCACTGGTATTCACAGCCAAATACAACGCACGGTACCACTATCCAGTCTGAGAGCCAGATGAATGATTATGATGGTCATGGGAATTGTACTTAACCTGGGAAAATGTTTTGGAGACAGAGAGAAGAAAAGCCTTACACTGTAGTGTCTAATAACCACCATGCTATATATGTATGTATACATACGTGTTCAGACTGAAATATTACCTGGTATTTTTAGAAGTTAAGCAATAAATGGTGTTCTTTTTCCTTTTTTTCTTCTTGCCCCGCCCCCCCCCCCCTTGTCTCTCTTTTTTCCCCCCTCCTTTTCTCTTACTGGGCCATTACAGAGAAGGTACTGATCTACCTTCCTAGATTCTCTTCATCAAATTCTGGCTGCTCATTTTACTCACCTGAAGACTTGCCTGTAGGCAGACTTCCCAGCTGTGTCTCACATTTATGTATTTACAGGATAGGGAACCTTTCGCTCAGAAGCTATTGCTCATAAGGAACCCATCATCTTCAGCAGGATATCCCCATAAAACTATTTACATGCATATGTGGAGTAAGGATCTCTTAACGATGATTCTTCCTGTAACATCTCATCACCTGTAGTTTAATACGTTTACTTCTTTAAAGATAAAATGGCATTTCTATATATAGTTGCCATTAGCTATACATCCAACAATTTTGAATATTGGTTAATGGTGGTACATTATTGCATCACAGAAGTATGTTATTGCTTTAAAGTCAATCCTCACAGATTTCATTTTTTTTTGTCTACATACTCTATACAATCACCCAAAATGATCCAGCTGAGGAGTTTGGAAGGGCACAGCTCTGCCACAGCAAATGGATCCCATAGTCATCATATCGCATAGGTGGTCTTTTGAATGTGTTTTACTTAAATCATGTCGTAAAATGCTGCCAATTACGGTGAGAAGGAATTCATAAAACGTGAAGGCCAGGTCATGTCATGCACTTGGCATCCTCCTTGGCTCTGGTGCTTGCCCGGGAAGGAGCCCTTGAAAACACCCTGGCAATGACAAGACCCTGTATCTGTTTTGGGAGTCAGTCAGTTGTTTATTATGCAAACGATGAGAAATTGCTTTGCGAAGAGCAGACCAAAAGGCAGATCTGGTCCCAGCATCCAGCTGAGAGAGGGGTAGGAGAAGTCAGTGGCCTTGCATGGATGGTGCCTGGGAGCCCTCCTTCACTGGGACAGGATTTACCCGAGAAGTTAAAATTAACCTGGTTTTTGTCTCGTAGTACCTGCCTGAGGAGAACGCTACCCTGGCTGCTTGTGGGCTGTTTTTTGTAGCTCTGGGCTTTGGCAATATAAACTTGTTTTCTAGTTTAAGTTAAGCAAACATCTTTAATTGCCTAATAATTTTTCTTCTTATTTGATTTGTTTGCTGAGGTGAAAGACAGCAAGCCTATATTTGTATAACTGTCACGTGTGCGTGGGGGAAACGGTTGCAGTATGCTGTTCAGCAGCACATTTGTCTACTTGTTTTGAAGTTTTGTAGTCGTCCATTAGCAAAGTTTGACTCGGTTGATGTGTACTGTGACCAGTGTCCGTATTTATGTCATGTTTTTGCAGGGAAGAGACCAGCCCAGCTGTGTCTCTGGTAGTACGAGATGTGCTTTCACCGTGTGGGCTAAAAGGACTTTGGAGAAGGGAGGGCAGCCTGCGGTGGTGTCGGCTGCTGGGAGCCTCTCAGGAGTAGGTCGGGAGTGAGAATTGGGTGGGAGCACCTTAGAAGAGTGAAGGCGATGGCCAGGGCGTAGTTTGGCACAGCTACCTTCAGTGTCAGTGCAAAACACAGGTACCCAGAGACCGGTGGGCATCCAGATGTGGGCAACAGCATAGAAGACATTTAAGAAGACTTATTTATGCCCAAATGCCATTTACCTACTCTGGAAACGTTTATGCCCTGCTGTTCTTGGAGTATCTGGAAACTTCACCACCTTCTGGCATTTTTATGCACTGGAGAGCGGTAGTTGTGAAGGGATGAGACTGGGCAGAGACCCCGGGACAGCACAGGGTTCATCTTGAGCTTCTGACAAGGGAACACCGCTGTCCTTGTCACCGCACGGTCACTCTGTCCTCAGGGGAATTTCCTTCCCTGGGAGCGCCAGTGCCCGCACACGTGCCTTTCTCATGTGGCCCTACACTTTCGAAGAACACAGTTCCATGTCTAGCCTGACCGTAGTGCCAATAAGTCATTTATTTTCTATACTAGCATCATAATTCATAAAAATTCTCCCCCTCCTGAGGGAACGTTTTATCATCTGATAAGGGGCAATAGCAAGCCAAAAATATAAGGCCTTAACTAAATGATAAATACAGAATGACATAAGCTATAAAACATAAAAGAGTGAGCGTGTATAATACATGCCAAGGATGTCTGAGGATCAATTCAAACTAAACGTTTTCTGTTAACATGAGAATTTTTGTAAACTGGAGAAAATGAGAGGGAAGCAAAGGGTGATTTATGGAGCAATGTGTGGGAGGCATGTCATGTTAAAACAGCTAAGGCTGGGCATGTTTGTTCTACTGTCTCAGGAGTAGTTTGTCCCATCCTTACTCTCTTTCTGGCAAGCTTGCTGATGCCTTTTGTTGGACACGTTTGAAAGTTGAGGTTTGATGTATCTGTATTTCCTTTTTTGGATGAACTTGGAAATGGAAAGCATTATTCAGTGAATTAAGCATCCACCTGACATAGCCTCACGGATTAAATCTGTCTACTCACATCCCTTTCTGGTGCTCACGTCAATGCTTTGCTGCATTTATTTTCCATCTCCCTTTCCCGTGGGATGCTCACCTTCTTGGGCTGGTCTGACGGCACCGTCGTTACTCACGGCATTGAGCAATATCTGTCTGACTCCTCGAGAAGCCTCATCTGCTGGCAGCGGTGCCTCTGAGGATGGCGGTGCTGCACATCGCAGGGGAGGTAGAACCTGGCCATTTATCGCTCAGGATTTTCCAGTGAATTCATCATCATGCTTTAGGCTTGCAGTCCATTCCCACCCCCAAATAAAATCCATTTTCTGATCCATGACCTCATTCTGCATATAATATTTCAGCCCAGCTGCATGATTGGGTCCCGCATTTGCAAAACTGTAATTTCCCTGCCAGCTCAGCGCCTTGCTCAATTTTTTTATTATTTTTTTTTTTTTCGGGCTCATCGCTGCTTTGGCTACCTACATGGATACAGTGAGGCATATCATGAAGGCACAGACTTCGAGCCAGGAGAAGCAATCATACGACCTCTGCGAGGCCAATTCTCCAAAGCTTCCCAGCGGGGAGCACAGATCACTAATCATTGCACGTCTATTTATGAGTTTGGAGAGCTTTCCAACTTCTAAAAACTTGCTGAGTTTATTTCAGGTACATGTATTTCCAGGCCCATAAACGTTTAGTTTTAATGTAGCTGCATCAGAGAAGAAAGTGAAAATACTGCCGTGTAAACAGAGAGCAGTACTTCAGCCCCGCGTTTCCCCTTTCAAGTGAACGTATGGGCACATGAAGAGCGAGCGATTCTTAGATATATAGCCCACCTAGGTAAAGCACTTTCAAATGTACTTCATTTATTTTTTTAGGCCATTTTTTTGGCCCCAAATCATCAAAAATTACTGTCTCTAGTTTCATTCTGCCCTTTTGAAATTGTCCAGATTTTGCGCTAAGAGTCTAAAGCCACAGCAAAGAAGCAGGCCAAGAGGAAAAGCTTTTGAAGAGTTCCCACAGCTGTGAAAACACGGGCCTCAGGCTGTGTGTAGAGTTACTTCAAACAGCTGCTTCAGGTGACTAAACACCTTGAGTCTCATTCATCAAGTGTTGTTTATACTGGCTGACAGACCAGACTTGGAGAATTAACTCTGAGAAAAAAAGATGTACTACATACCAAGTATGGGAAAGGAACCGAGTTCCCTAAATAAGAAAGAAAGGGAAAAAAGGGGGGAAAAAAAGGGGGGGGGAGGGAAGAGTCCCTTTAAAATAAAACAGATGAGGGCTAATTTTATTTCATGTTAATAGGCCTTTTGATGCCCTTTGCATGTTTAAAATCAGAGGCAAAACAATACCGATGGTTTGCCACTTCGTAACCGTGCAAATAAAAGTGATTTGAATGATCCCTGTACATTGACAAAAAGCTCAGCTAACCTGGTATAAAATCCCAACAGTTAATTAGTAGCCTTGAATAACCTGCTAAAATAAGACCCTTTTTCTTAACCGTCGTCAACGCAGAATATCAGGGAAAAAAAACGCCCAGTGCCGCCACCTCCCTGCTCCCCTTTAACGTCAGATTGTGCAGATTCCACCCGTAGTTTTGGTACAGGACTTATCACTCAGCTTGAGATAATATTCTTTTATCTCTTATCCATATGAGAAGGTGACACGATAAGATATTTGCAATCGTGTAACTGCTTTGCGTGGATCAAAAGAGGAATGAAAGAAAATGACACGAGTCAGTGTCAAGTGAAGTGCTACTAGTTAAGTAAGCTTTAAATATTGAAGGGGATTTTTAATATTTCCTTTTAATCTCGAAATCTGTCACTTGGTGATTTTTTAAAACATTGGAGTTGTTACTAACAACATTTTCCATGGTTTCATTCAGTCCAAATGCGAAAACCCACCCCATCTCAGTCATGGCAAATGTTGTAATTTCTACTGGCAATTTCTCATCCGCAACCCGGGCAGATTTCAAAGAAAAGGACATGTTTTTCAGGCGCTGGGATACTGTTGGGATCCTGATGTTTGAACACTGGCACTAGAACATAGGCCAACAGCGAGATTTTACTGTTTTTCTTGTTGTTTTTTCTTAACAAGCAGTCAGACTGCGAGGGTGAATATTCCTTAAGAGACAAAAATAGCGTTCAAAGGAAGAATTTAGCAGTAGAATATTATTTTAAAAGAAGATTGTTTCAGAGGCTGTTTCCCTGACAAACTTGGTAAATAGTTTGGCAGATACTTAAGCTGTTGGATTTGCATATGCATATATAGGCTCTGAAGAAAAATACCAGGTGGTTTACTTCTTAGCACTTCTGAATAACAGAAAGTTGATGGCAGTAGATTTGCATCTTACTCTCCGGAAAAAAAGTTTCTCTGAAAAACAGGATTGCAGAAAAATAGAAGAGTAGCAGGCTTAAAATTGTATGTGAGGAATATTGATGAACCAGATTCTCTCTTTACTTAGGGTGAGGTATGTTCTTCACAGAAAAGGATCTCCCCATTGGTTTTACCTAGGCTGAAAGAGGCAAACCTAATTGGATTAAAAACCCCCGAGGTAATCCAGTGTATATCCAAAATAAGAAGATCAAATGACGGGAATAATATCTTATTCTTTTCACTCTTGAAACAGCGATATCACTGGAAAGGATTAGAAATTAAATTGTTTATGTCCCTGGCTAACGTGGCTTGCGACGGTTTCCCATGTCATTTATAGCACAGTGATATCAGACTCATAGCTGATACCTGCATTAAGCAAAAATTTAGGGATGCTTCACCTGGGAATTGAAAAAGCATGGAAGGCGCAAGGTGGTTTCGACAGCAGGGGTCCTATGGGATGCTGCAGCCGTGATTTAGCAAGGGCATGGCTTGGCCAAAGGTGTCTATTTAAAAACGAGCAGCTGGCGGTGGGCAAGACTGGTTGGAGACCTTGATAATGAAGGAGTTAAGCCCCGTCCCCTTTCCAAGGCGAGGAGGGTTGGGTGCCTCGATGTCCCCTCGCTGTCCCAGCTCTCTACCGTGGTGGTAACGCTGAGCGGCGGGGGCTTCTTCTCGTGCGAGGGGCTCCGTGCTGGCTGAGGGCATTTAGGCACAACTGCAACTTAAATCACTGAGATTAATGTATAGCTGCGGTCGTACGCGAAATATATCAGATGAATATTGGTTCTTTTCGCAAGGCTCCGGGGGGAAATAAAATAGATTTGTAACGTTTATTTTCAATAAATTATTTTTTGAGTCCAAACAAAATATTTTTTTTCTGTTTTGCTCATAATTTTGGACTGCGCAGCTACTTTTAACTTGGAGCGGGTGACTTTTCGGCGAGCCTTGGCAGCTCAGCTCACGTTAAAAAGCGACGGTCTTACAACTTTTAATCAAAGCCGGCGCTGGGCCCGTTTGGGGCGCAGGGATGCTGTGCGTGTGGCCCCACCACCTCCGCCGCGACCTCCTCGTCGCTTCTCCGGTGCGTTAGCGAACCTCTCGTAAAATATTCCCGCGGGCTGGAGGACCTGCGATCCCGAGCCTTGGAAAAAAAAAGGGCAGGCAGGCCGCTGCGTTGCCCAGGTGCCACTGTTTTATTAGGTGAGTGCCTCTCTCCCTCCTTCCCATCAACGCCGCTCTCCGTGCCAGGCTTCGAGTGCCGCCACCCCGTCTCTTCATCCGGACAGGGCTGCCAGGAGCCACTTACATTTCTGTCCCTTGCTGGGAGTTGAACACTCTCCAGGTCCCTTGATTTCTTCCCCCCTCCTCCTACTTCCAGGCTGATTTTTTTTTTTTTTTCCTCTTCCCCCCCCCCCCCCATTTTGATAATGCAAAGTTTGTTTGTTTCCTTAATTAAAACTGAAATTTCCCTCAAAAAGCAAGAGTGCCTTCCAGGCTTGCGAATATTCTGTTTGCTCCATTTTACCGTTGCTGCTAATTGCAGTTGTGCCTTTTCTATGAATCTGAGGCACGACATTTGCCTAAAAAAAGAATAATCTGCCCACTGGAGTGAAATTAAAAGAAACCGATGATAATAAGAATCACCATTAGTAGCAACTGTGTAAATATGGTATTTTATAGAGTGTGGCTCCCCATTTTGCACGGGAGCTGAGAAATAATCAGATATCTCCTCTTTGGACAGCTCAGAGGACAATTAAAAGGTAACGATAATCTGAAAGATAGTAAATAATCACCCCGGAGGTATAAACGAGCTCCTCTCATTTATTAACATCACAAGAGTTCTGGCATCAGTTTATAGCAGTTCAGATCAACTTCAGTGAGATGTTTGCCATGTTTCATTAGGCTGAGCTTGGTCCACTGGTTAAACAAAGAAAACACAGTAATAAATTATCTAGAATATACCTGGGCTCACGAGAGGCCTCGTTAAGCTTTCACAGCTTGGTATTTTTTCCACGTAATTTCTAATTTATTTTGTACTTTAAAAGTTTGTTTTGGCTGGGATTGAAATTTAATTTGTTCTTCAAAGAAACATAACAATGGAAATACAAAGAGGAGGCTTTTGTTCTCTCCCTAGGAGTTCTGAAAGGTAATAATTATGAAATGATAAGATTCTAAATGAAAATGTCACTTGCAAAGGTTGAGGTTGAAAACAGCATAGACCTATGTAAAGCGAGAAAAGTCACATTTGATTCATGAACATAAATACAACCAGAATGATTTAATTTTAAATCATCTGGTGATTTATTGTATAAATATTTTATAATTTTGAAAGGAAATTCTTCAAAGCACGGATGTCTGTGAGAACACAATGCAGCTTTGGAAAAACAGTACTCTTGTATTATTAATAATAATAGTAATAGTAGAAAGATTAATAAAATATCATAAACATAGACTAGAAGAATAGTTATTTGTATGAATTGTAACAACTGCTATTCAACAATACCCTAAATCAGATGTAGGAGTAAAGTTTTAAATTGTCTCTGTGCTCCGTATTGTTACAGTGATCAGCATATCAATGGCCCTGTTTCTCTAGCTTTTTTTCCCTACTCAATGAGAGTATTATGCCTCAAGGTTTAAAACAAATATATTCCTTCAAATTTAGCTTTATACGCTCTATTTCCTGATTTATCTGGAGAAATTTAACCCCTTCCACTTTGTCTGTTACCTGCCTGACTTTTCTCCTGGTTTGATTCATGAATGTAGGTGTTTCTGTAAAGGGTGATTCGTTGATACTTAGAAAATCTGTGTTTGCATACACATTACCTGTCTCCTCCTGTACATCTTAATCAGGCAAACTCTCATTATCTGCTTGAGAAATATGTTCCAATGGAGTTTTCCCATGAATAATATATGTTGGGTTTTCCCTCTAAACACAGGAGTACATTTTACAGTGAAAACATTGGTTCAGCATTGGAGTAAGTATGAGAGAGTTAGTACTGCCCGAGAGAATGACCTGATAATGCTCGTGCTCGTACTGCCTTGCAGTGACATAGTGCTCCCACACAGGTATTAAGTATTTTCACGTGGAAAAGTCACAAAAGATGGTATGTTGCTCGAGGATGTGAAGTCAGATGTAGAGGAGGAAAGGCCGTGGTGGTCTGCGTTTCCTTGCTGACAAAAACGTCTCTGCACTGATTGCTATCTACATCTCATTTCAATTTTCTCTTTGAAAGAGATCAGACAATACGTTCAACTCCTCAGTTGTTTTATTTCCTCTGAAGTCTGGATATAGCTGGCTACCCAGCTCTCCTCCCAGTGTTGCAGCCCTTTTTTTGGCTGACGCGTTTATTTGGTCATTCGATGTCGTGCTATCAGCGAGGCTGAAGAAACCATCCTTCTTCCTGAACTGTTCCCGAGCTAAGGTTTTGTGAGGCTTGACTTGCATTAAAAGTTACTTTTTTCAGTACCCAAAGTTAGATGTCCTGGGATGCTAATTTTGAGTGGCCAAAGAAGGTTTCAGTTTCTGTTCCTGGGCTGGTTGAACAAGCCTATGTAGAATAACCTTTCTACAGACAGGTTCTCAGTGGGAAATTCATTAGTTCTAAATTCATTTTCTGTGTATGTGGATGCTTTTAAAATTAAGCATTGTCAAAGAATTGTGAGTACGAGAGCAAAACTGTGGTGCAAATAAAGACAGTAATATCTCTCTGTGAGTTTCATAAACCATTTTTTCCAACATCTGTCCAGCTCTGGCTTGGCTATGGCCAAGAGACCAAAGGATATCTCCTAACTGGTCATGAGAGGGGAGACACGAAACTGTCCTTCCTTCTGCCAGAAGCTTTCTGAATATTCACAGTTACTCTCTACAGAAAGTCTCGCGTCTGTGTGCAAGTATGGGGAAGTTTCTGACTAATCATTCTTTAATGGAAAGTACAAGTGGTTTGTACATCAGCTTTTATTCTGTTCTTTTTTCTTTCTCATACTGAAGGATAGCAGAGTTTCACAAAAACAATGGAGCTACCAACGTTATATCACTATATTAGGCGTAAAAGGGAATTTTAACTGTCTGTATTTCTGCATTGTGGGATACCAGGTGTTGATTAGATTCTAGTTTCAACCATGGCATATGGTATAATTCTTTCCTGAAATGAACAAAAACACTTATGATTACCTTAAATAAATCTGACACTAGTATTTTCAGGCAATTTTGCCAAAATAAAAGAAAGGCCAACACAGGTATTCAGTTGAATAATCAAATAAAAAAGGCTCTAAGAGTATTGGTACTTTTTGTGTTCACTTTTAAAAATATTATTAAAAAAGGAATATTTTTTTAAAAAGAAATATTGTTTAAAAAAGCAATTTGCTGGAAGGTGTTCTCGTAGAAACTATTTTAAGAGCATATACTCATTAAAAAGATAATTTTGTAGAAGTTGTATTGGATACCAAGTTTTTAAAGGTTTTACAGACTTTGCTTACAAGTTTACAAGATTACAAGCTACTGAAATACTTTGTTCTATCACCATATGCAGTAATAGTGTAGAAAATCTAGTAGACTTGCAGTGAACTGACCACAAATGACTGCGGGTATAAAGTAGAAATGGGGGGTGGGGGTGAAGTTAATATTCACATTTCATTTTGCCTTCTCTTTCAACTTTTTAAAAACAATTTAGTCACAATTATAATGGGCTATCTATCTCTATCTTTGCACCCATAAAATAGGCAATCTCTCTTGTTGACCACAGATCAAAGTGTAGCCAATGTTTAAACCTCCTTTTCCTAACATGTATGTTAGCAAGACTTTTGTTGATTAAAATGGTGGACTTTACGCTGTGGGGTAATACTGTTATTTCTGGTTTGAATTTAAAAATTCAAAAGAAAAGCTACATAGCTTGTATAATTATTCTTGGTTGTATTGCAGCTACTTTAGGTCATTATTTATATTGGTTAACAGCAGGTAAATGGTCATTCGATTCGTTAAAGCAAGCTATTGTGGATCATTTACACATCTTTTGGTGCAGTTCTTTCCTTCTAAGATGAAGGGTAATGGTAGGGGATCATGAATATGCAGTTCTCCTGCAATTTGCAGTGGAACCTAAAAAAATAGCCCCAAGGCTCTTCGATGGGCCAGGTTGTCAGTCTCCCAGGAAAATAACCATAATGATCATATGAACCCAGAAGAAGGACCTTAGAGCAGACAGAAATTCTTACCTGAATTTTTAATCTATTTCATAGAAGAGGAGAAAAACCTAGAAACCTGCTGTAGGTCAGCAGGAGAATTTCTTACTGACACCGCTGCAGATTGTAGAAGTGGAGGTTTTTATGTGGGCTGTAGGAAATAGTGCTGTAAGGAAAAGAATGACCTCACATTCAGACGTGGTCATGCTAACTCCTAAGTATTTGGCACATTTAAATACTTCAATACATGTGAAGAGTAAATAAATATTAGGGAAAAAAATCTTTACAAAAAAAGATGCTAAAACAAACATATAGGTATTGCATTTTTATGTTGGTCTTAAAACAAGCCCAAGGCATTCTCCCACACTTTTTTTCAACATTATCTCCACCTGTAATAATAAAACATGTCTTCTGATTACTGTGCTTTCTATTATCTCATGTCTGTATCTAATTTATTTGCTATCCAGCCTTACTTTTCCTGTGCTAAAGGGTTCTTTCTTTTTTGGTAACGCAATCCAACGTTGTGATTTAATAGGTGGACATGCCCCTAGCCCCCCAAAATCTTCTTTTTTTTGCTGAGAAAAGTTTTAAGTTGTAAAATATTTCAGAACGGGATGTGTACCAAACTAGAAAATGATACTACATTTAAATGATGCATTTTTAAATTCATATAAAGGGTGAGACAAAATTGCCACCTTAGAAATACGTAATTGCAAAAGCCCAAAGAGTACAATAAGTTTTAATGCCCTTCAAAACGTAATACCCCCACAATGAGTTCTAAAATATTAATGCATTTAGAATGCAAAGTTACTCATAATTTTCATATTTATGTTCTCCAAGTTATTGGGACTACTTATGCTCCAGCAGTTAAACTCATATACAGATTAAAAAAAATCAGAATACTAGAATACACATATAAGACTATCGATTAAATTAGGAGAAATTTTCCACAACACATTTTCAAGGTGTTGTGGAAAATCGATAAATCCATTTTTTCTCCCAGTGTTACATGATTTTCTTGCATCTGTGCATTCATTATATAGAGTTATAAGTACAGACTCTCATAACTAGCAGGAGATCATAGGCTTCAATATGTTTCTTTGGTAAAAAGCTCGCTGCAGGTCTTGTTTTAAGACCTTTGTGGTGTTACAGCCAGCAATATTCATCCCTTGAAGTTCATGTCAATGGGAGCCTTTCCATTGTTTTCAATGGATATTGGAGCAGGCCCTTATTATTCTTCTAAGGCATAGTCTCCTTTGTTGTGATCCAAAAAACATGCGATTATCAGGACAGAGGAGATAGTGTATGTGAGTGAGTGATTTATGCTTTGCTTGTTTCTGTTGTCTACAGAACATGGGCTTGCTACAAGATGAACTCTGATTTCAGGAAATTACCCACGTTGTCAGCAAATTTGCTTGTCCTTCTTTAGCATTATGAACAGCCCATTTTTCATGTTTTAGAAATATTTTAATGCTGGACTTTGATATATTATTACCACATGGTCATATCACAATAAACTTTCTACTGCACACATACAGACTTGAAGATTCTTAAAAAAATAGTATCAAAGGAGCAATACCCTTGGGTCCCTGCAGAGATCCAAAGGAAAAGCTCTCCCTAGAGCTGGCTCAGTTTTACTTTTCCCATAGATAATCACAGTACACAGGAGTCAGAGGTTCCAGTCTCAAATTTACCCTGAAGAATGAGGAATTCTGGGAAAAGCAACATACAGGACGGGTAGTCGGAGAGAGAAGGATTCAAAGGAAGAAGTGCCAATCTGCATAAAAGCGGTAAAACAAAAATATTGTAAAAAAGCTCAAAACTGTCGATGTGCCTTTATCTAAAAGCAACGCATATTGATATCAAGGGGAGTTTTGTGTATGGAAAGGCTATGTAAGTCCCTAATTTGTTGCGTGAAAACACACACCAGAGAAGCTGCATTTAGGGTCTGCTAGGTTTTGTGGGATTTTTTTTTTTTTATTACCTGAAGGGAAATTATGAACCAGTCCTTGAGAAGAACGCAGGGGTTTATTATCTCCCTTGTCAAGAAGAATGGGAATTTACCTTTCCTAAAAGTCTTGCTGAAGCAGACAGAAGTAGAGGAAAGGCTGATTAAGATTCTCCAAGAGTGGAAGAGTTAGTCCTGAGCCAAGTCTGATAGCCAGGTGTGTAATTTGGGAAACACAGTTTGGTTTTGGATGGGGTTTTTTCCTCTCAAAGTCCCTGTAAATAGTAGAACGGCGATTCTCTGAGCTCATTTGTATCTACGCTGAGAGCAGGGTTGTGTTAAGACATAGCTGCAATAAGGGCTTTGTTTTCTGTTATTAGCTACAGGAAAGCCTAGTGTGTCCATTTGAACTTTACTTTCTCTTCTCTCCCATCAAAATATCAGCCTGAGGATCTGAAAGCAAACAATTAAAAAAAAAAAAGCCTATTAATTTTTATCAAGCTTGAAATTCCTCTCTCTGAGGCTGGTCAAGTAGTGGAAGAGGGGCCCGGCGGGGATGTTAGGAGAGGTTATCCTTGGAGATGTTCCAAGCCCAGTTGCAGAAGACCCTGGACAACCCTAAGGTTGGCCCTTTTCTAAGCAGGGTTTGGACCACAGGGCTGCAGATGTGCCTCCCGCGCTTAGTTATTTTGTGATTCCGTGACAAAATGAGCCACGCCAAACCCAGACAGAGGTAGCTGAAGTTTGTGTTGGTCTTCCATAGCATTTACTGACTTCAAGCATGTATTTGGGAAGGAAAGTGGGCTGCAAATTCGTTTTCCCATGAAAGTAGGTGTTTTCTATCTATTAGACGCAAATATTACTCATATCTTCCCTTTTAGATATTTTTTCAATAGGAGGCATGTTTAGCAATTTTAAATTGACTTGACAGAAGAATTTGTATTAAAGTACTTTGCCTTCTGCTCTGGCTCTTTATAAACACCATCAAATATTGAAGCACAGCAGAGAACCACTGAGTCAAAAAAAATTAACTCAGTATGTTGAAGTAATGAAAATATCACTGGAATCAAAGGGGATCCCAGTATCTCCCATAGCCTGCAGTCTGGAAATTTGCAAATGCCACTGAGCAGGTCAGCTGTGAAGCAATCCTGCTCAATAACGCTCAGCTGCAAAGGTGGCCCTCACCTCTCCAAAGTCAGCAATGCCCCCCCGCAGCATCGGGACCTTCAGCTTTCGGAGCTCTGTTCAGTTTTACTTCAAACCAGTTTCAAATTCCACCAAATTCACTGCCATGGGTTCATTATCCAAGCAGGCAAAAGAGAATCTCTCTTCTAATTTTGTAAAAGGTGGAGGCTTAATCCACTGACTTTAAGTGATGAGGTTAAAGAAGTAACTTGGATTTTTAATGGAGGGAAGGATAACGGGACCTTTCTTTTTATATTCCTCTAATTCTTTCTGAAAGCATGAGCTTCCACTTACTTCCAATCTAAGATTGCTCCTGGAAACTAATTTCAAGGTTTCCATTTGCATGAAAAACCTGTGCCTAGAATCCTTTTTACCGTGTTTCTGTTCCGTGTAACTTCCCATGTCTTGAGTTTTTCCATTCAGGAGAAACCGAGAGATCATTTTGGCAATGATTATTTCCTCATAGCTATAAAGCCTCATCCACCATATCTTACAGTCTCATGTGTAACGGGGATGAACTCAAATGAGCTCACTGCATTAATATTTTTAGACCCGATCTGCATATTTCCCCCCGTTTCTTTGGTGATACGAAGCAAGCTTACTTTATCATGATCAAACAAACAGTCTCACCTTTCCCTGTGTACCTTTGTTACAAGATAGAATATTTGTTTTGAAACATGTAATAAAAAAAGCTGCATGGATTTCCAAGGCAAATGACATTACTGCTATAGCTCTACAACCTGGCTTAAGGTTGTAATATAGTAAGTGAACAGGAAAAAAATTTTGTTTATAGCCGCCCAACCAGAATTGACATGTTCTTCTAACTTACTGGTATCATTTACATTTGCAAATGGACAGCTCACCAAAGTAACCTTTCTTGTGAGGTCCTGGATATTTTTGCTCCGGCTGGTAAATGGAAGCCTCTGATTTCTTTGGATTTCTTTGCCCTTCAGGTCCTGTTTCTTGCTAGCAAAACTGAAGTAAAGAAACCCCTAGATGTTCCTGGGCACTTGGAAAGAACTGTGTTGAGTTTGGTTACGAAGCAGGGGAAGGCTCCAGAGGTTAGAGCATGTTGTTTTATTCGAATCAATCGAGCTCAAGAACTCCAATAAGCTATAATTTGTACCTGGCATAAACAGGAGCATTATTACCCTGTCTTCTCCCCGGGAGCCAGCCGGCTGCTTTCTGCGAGCAAGGACGACTTGGGCAGAGGCTTTAGCCCCTTTTCTTAATAATTGCCCCTTTGAATCTTTATTGCGGGTTCGGTAGTTTACCTTTATTTATGTTTAGCTGCATTTGCCATCTACTTGCTACTTAAAAGATCTAAATCTTTCTGTGCGGTGCCGGAGTTGTTGATCCTGCTGCATGGATTAGCCGTTTAGAAGTGTGTTCTTGGCTGTGCAGGTTCACGTATCGTATCCATTTCTCTAACGTTAGGAACACCACCCATTGACAGCAGGCCTCATCAACAAGTACAGTCAGAAAACGGCCAGGAATGTCAAATATTTATCCCTTTTAAAAAATTTAATATGTTCTCCTGGGGCCTGATTACAGAATTTTTTAATGCTTACAAATTTCTTCAGTGCAACAGTACTAGTTTGTTTCCAAGGAAACAAATGTACTTATACTGCACTGCACACATTCTTAATCATTAAATTCTATAATCTCCCTGGCTCGTTCTTTCTTTTTTTTCCCATTCTCTCCCCCTCTCTCTTTGAATGGGTAACTTCTAAAAATTGTTTGGGTTTTTTTTGTTTTTTACTGGGGTCCCCAGATACTGTTTAACTGCAGGTAAATTTTCAAATATGTTCTCAACGAAGGATTGTTTCAAATAACTGAAAAAAAACCCTTAATTGTCAAGAGCTTTTATGAAATCATCTTAATCAAGATAAATATGTATTCTTTATTCTTCTACTATTTAATGTGCAAATTTATTTTTCTGAAGCAGATCTTTAGTGTGGCTTGATGTGAAATGTCTGGGTACGAGTGATATTTAAAAATCAATCTTAAATGTATATTTTTTTTAATTCCGTCTCTGCAGATTATGTGTGTTTATGCAACACTGTTTCTGTAGAGGAAAAAGTACATGAGCCTATATGGTACGTTACAGATGTACATATTTACATATAAGATACTGACTTTGAATTTTTCATTCAAAATATACTAAATATTAACTGAGAACTAATAGGAGCTCACTGAAGGGATGACACATTTTTAAAGTGACATTTTAGCATTCAAACCATTCATATTCTTCAATGTGAATGTAATTTTTATCTAAATGATTTCAGAGGAAAATTGATTCATTTGACTATAGTGCTCCTAAGACCAGTGGGAAGCTCATCATCTTAATATTGAATCTGTAAATCCTTTCCACTAGGGATGATTAACAGCTTTGTCAAGTGTTTATTTTACTTTAAGAAGAATATGTAATTTCCTGGCATAACTCAGACAGATTTCAGTCTATTTCTTCTTTTGCATGTCACATTCATGCTGTAGGTTAGCATGATCTAGCCTACCTCTATTAGACTTCTATTTTGAGCAGTAAAAGGATAGCCTAATAAGTTTTCATAGTTTAATGAGCATACATCAGTTTGCCCTATGATTCATTTATACTTGATAAATAAAAAACCCTCAGCAGTCCTGATAAGAAGTAATAACGGGGAATTACTTCCAGATGGCACTTTTGCTATACTACACGTGTGGTCTGAGCTACCCATGGGATATAAAGCCCGTATTAGCGCAGCGATGTGCTGCTCACATGACGGCGATCTGGAAAGCGGTGGTGAGCCCTCCTCGGTGGCAGGACAAGGACGGGCAGTAGGGTTACGTGGAAGTATTTAGCTGTGCAGTGACATTTACACGCTCAGCTTTGCACGCCAGAGTCCAGGGGAAGGCGTAAACAAAAGCGAATGCAAAAGACAGTGGCCTATTTGGAGCCGTATTGTTGTGCTGTAATTAAGGTGCCTTAGTTGGTCTATCTGATCATCTACAGATGCTTAATCATGTACTGTGTCAGGCAGCAAAAGGTTACTGAAACATGCATGTCTCCAAAAAAAAAAAAAAAATTCACACGTTATAATTTCCCATGTCTAACGATTTAAGACACATAGCCATAACATCATCTTCGGGGCTTTCATTTGCCACCTTTTCCTTCTTTAGCTGCTCATATAAAACATATATCTGTGTTTTGGCCACAGCTTCAATGCGGAGGAAGATACCCTGTAACAGAGTGGGAAAAATGTATATCAAGACATTTCCATAATGGTTTACAAATCTGAATTATTCTCGCTTGTACGAGAAAGGGGACAATTCTGTTTGTCCAGCTAAATCTCAGCTTTTTGGGGGGGTGAGGTGGGAAATGTGCCTGAATGGTTTAACTGTACAGCGGCCAGTAATGAGCTGTGTACGGTTTGAACCTTCTTGTGCAGATCAGGAAAGTAACAGATTTCAAGGGGGGGGGGGGGGGAAGAAGAAAGTTTGCTAGAGTCTCTCTTCCAAGATGAGATTAATTACAGCCAAAACCATCGGTGAATGCTCCTGCTTTAAGAATAAACGTTGTGAGCATGATTGCCTTCAAAACAGGAATGACACAAATCTATTCCTCTTCTGAAACGGTATCATCAAGTATTGTTTGGTTTTGGTGTTTTTGCAGAAAGTGCTCTGTGCTCTTTTCTCTCCAATTTCCTGCTCAAAGTCTAAAATAGAAATTGCAGATTAGAAAATCCTTTGAGAATGGGGTTCAGCAAGTGAAACTGTTTGAAGGTAAGTTTCATACTAGTTTGACTGAATTTAATGAGCCATTGTTAGGAACCAAGCAAGCAAGTATTCTAGTGAGGCAGGAGGTATACACAAGCTGTCTTTTTAAGAAACCATTGTAAATCTGATAACAAAGAGAGCCTGACTTTCTCCTTGAATTACCATGTTGACAAAAAGTATACTGCATGCACTGATAGCAAATGAGATACATTCTGCTAGTAAAGAAAATTAGACCTTAGATTTAACTCTATAAAGCCTAATGTCTAGGGCAAGGGAAAAGCCAGAGTCATGCTGAAAAGCAAGCTGTTGCATCAGTGTAGAGTGAAGCACAGGCTGTGTATAACTCCTTGTTCTGAAACAGAACATTTTGTGCAACTTTGCTGTATGATTAACAAATGTATTTTAACAGAAACTAAAAAGCGTGGCGAGAAAAAAAAAAAAGAAAAACAACAAAAAACCAAAAAACCCAACGTAGCAAGCTGTGTCTTTAACCGGTAGGAATTAACCAATTCACTTTGTTACCTAGGAGGCATCAAGGTAAAGGTCTCTGGTTCTGAGGGGCTGTGCTCACTCAGTGCTTGCTAACCTTGGGCTGGCTGCTTACAAACGTGTATCTTTTCTTTAGCCTGAAAAGGGTTTTTTAATATTTAAAATTATTAGTTTATAGTATCCATGTAATTTCTTCAGCCATAGGGCTTTAATTTCTTTGATGTGCATCTCTGTTCCAGCTGGTACTCCTACCACTCCTGCTGTCTCTTAGCCCTAAGTAAGGTTTCTCTCTTTGTTAAAGCTGGTGCCACTGATTTATCTTCAGCTCTGAGAAGGGCTTTTATACATTTTAAAAGTGATGCTGCTGAGACAGCTTTCCTTTGCCCTGAGAAGAAGATTTTTTATTCATATTTGGTGGCTGGTTTGTTGTTTTTTTTTTTCTCTTTTTTTTCTTTCCTTTAAAAAGTATCTTTACGGAGATGTGTATTTCTCTCGGGTCGTCTGTGGGGTCCCTTTACACCGTGTTGGTTCCCAGCCAAAGCATTTGGGGGAAAACAGCAAATTTCCCCTCTTTCCTGGAGCGGGGCTCTCCCCACCCCACCGGGGGCCACCCGCGGTATTGCCCTAAAGAGGATCGTGGCTGCACCAGGGTGGAAGACAAGAACTGAGGTTTTTCTCATTCAGGGTCTTTGTCAGGGAAGATTAGCCTGGACCTTTCCCCTTAAACTATTCAAACTGTGTTTCCTCCATACATGTACTGGAGCCAATAATTTCCTTGTGAATCCAGCTTGTAATTTGTTATTTAAAGTAAATGCGTTGAGTTTATGCAATTGTGGCTTCCCGGACTTGCCTTCCTAGACTGTTTTCCCCCTTTTAATGGTTATCATCTATTCTATACTTTGTACTTTACCATTTTTTGTTAAATTATTTCAAAAGAAAATGTTTTCAATTATCTTTATACAGATAGCTAAAGGCATCTTTTGAAGACATCTGGTCTTCCTCGGTGACTTGTTGTTGGAGCACACCAGAAACATTTATTTTATGTAGCACCTTTAATGTAGACAAATCCTAAAGTGTTTTATGTTAATCTTAATAAAAAAGAACATATATCAGATACCTGAAGACTAATAAAATGCAATAGAGTTATATTAAAAAGGTCTTATAAAAAGACTGCAGATCACTCTTAAAACCAGAAACAGACTCTGAATATGGCAGTGCTGGCCAGGAGACCTCAGAGACTGGACACTAAAGAGAAGACTTTTTTTCCACAGGATCCCGTAATACCTGCAGCAATTCAGAATCTATTCTTAAAAAAAAAAAAAAAAAAAGTTTCTTTACTGTTAAAAGTAGCAAGTCATTCCATCAAAGACCAAATTACCTTGTAACTTAGTATAACCGAAGGCCCTGCTGCCATCTACAAGCTGAGAAAGAGTTTCAGCCTTTTAACAGTTTTCTTTTCTGGACTCAGTCAGAATTATGAACGATCTGGAATATCTTATATTGCCTGCAGACTAGACAAAATGCTGTTATGCAGGCCAGCAAATAAAGCTTTACACTAATCAAATGCTCTGCTGAATAAAATATGAGCACGTTATTTTGCATAATAAATAGCAAGCCAAAATATAAATTGAACAGTAGTACTAATAAATAAATAAGATCATCTAAAGCTAGTTTTCAGAAACAAAAATTTCTAACTTCATCAATTATGTACATACGAGTGTGTGCATGTATGAGTATGCGCGTGTGTGTGCATTAGTGTGCATAAAGGCAGAAGTGAAATGGTGACAATACGTGATTTTTTCCTCTACCTTTTTGGTGTTACTCTCTCTTTGGCTCATGTTATATTGGAGAAACAAGAACATTTGGCAGTATTTTTTCTTTCCTTCCTGATATCTTGGTGCAAATAGAAGAGGGTTGGGTGCTTATTTATTTATTTATCAGTTAAAAGTGAATCTCTACTATCTATAATGTGAGGAAGCTGGGAAGCTATTCCTTTCAGTAGCAGCAGGTGCTCTTAATACAGAAAAAAGTGAGTAAAGAATCCCTTCTCTGCTTGCCTTGCAAAGCCGAAACCTTGCATTCGGTCTCTACTTTCCTGAAACGAGAGAGATCCTCTTTGGAGGACGGCTGCCCAGAGCATCGCCGCCCAGGCGCCTGTGCTCCCCGGCTGGGCACGTGTCCGTGTGCTTTGGGGAAGTTTTCTCCCCGTCAGGGAAGACCAGAAAAGGGGAAATGTTTTATTTTTCATATGTGCAGATTTTCAGTGAGATAAGACACTTTCAAGGAAAAACAAGCCTATTGCCATAGTGAAGGCCTGTTATGTATATTAACAAATAAAACAATTAGGACAAGGCACTTTCAACCAGTTCTGGCATATGTTTTTAAGTTTATATCTCCTTTCTTTCCTACCTAAATGCAGACTATATGAAGACGTTTAAGCAGCCCGGTGTCAAACTGGACTTTAAATTCTGACTAAAGGTCTATGGGACAGTAGGGGTTTGTGGTACCCCTGCCATAAATCATGACAGCAATTGAAACGAACACAAATAAGGATTCTTTTTGGGGGGGGGGAAGTCATGTGTCACCTGTTGCCACTGACTACCACCAAAGCAGTAACAAAAATCTGAAGATGTTGGCAAATTTTCAGTTACCTCTTTTCCTCTTCTCTTTTTCTTTGTTTCCAATCATGGGAGAGCATCTGCTTATTTTTGGAACAAGTATCAGGAAATTGTTTTGCTGCTTCTCTTTGCTTTTAGTTTCTACTCTGAGGCTACAATGAAGTAGCACGACTGGAGCCTGGGGTGCAAGGGTTTGTAGGGTAGCCCACAGCTTGTCCTCTGCCAAACTGAAGCTCTCAGTGGAGAGGCGTCTGACTCTCCAAGGATGGAGGGAACAGAGCAAGCCAGAAGTGAACTTGGCTCAGGGCTGCTCCACACTCACCACATTCCCAGGTTTCTTCTCGAAAATGACACCTACCGATACCCACAAGACATGTAAACCCATAATAGGACAATTGTCTTTTATTCCCCTCTCTTTTTTCTTTCCCACAAAGCCAGGCAATGCCCAAGACCATTTACTGTTATTTCTCGATGAATCTAGGGTTAGGACATTCTTTTCCTAACAGCTGATGCTTTCAATTACACCTTTAAATTTTCCCCTTTGATGACCATAACCACCACCTTCCCCTCTTCTTTGGGATACTCATTCCTCCTACATCTCCCTTTAGGAAAAAAAAGAAAGCCACCTGAGATTTCTTACTTTTTCTCCCATTACCTCCTGATGTAACAAGTTTAATCTTCAGAACTGTTCTCCCAATTTCTCTCAACTAATGCCCGTCTGCAATTCAGGAGAACACCCTCGCCCATCCTGCTGTCAGTGTCTTGGATATCTATAGATAATTTCACATCCAAATCCCCCAAGTGTCTGGCTTTCTGCTTAGAATCCATAATTCACAGCACTAAACATCTCACTTTCCATATATTGTATATTCAGCTGAGCCACGATGGGTGCAGAGTAGCCCAGTGACTATTTTGCTCTTTAATACTTGGGGTTTTTGAGAAGTCATTTGGAGAACCCAAACTTTAGGCTTACACACCTCAAGTGATACTTAGGTGTGTAAAGCTTCCCTGAACACCTTCCTGAACCTGTTCCTTTATCTGTAAATGAACATGAGCATTTGCCGTAGTGACAAATACAGCAAAACTAATGAAAACGAGTAACCCACGCTCATAACAACCATTTTCTAAAGTCAAGGTTCCTTTTTCCATAAACTATTAGTCCTAAATGAACACACTTATAAAAGATATTACCTACTTGTAGGTAACTTGTTAGTAGAACATAAGGTCCATATTTGTCATGTAATTTATTCTCAATCAATAACTCAAGCGTGTCTTTTTGTCTCTTTGACCTCTGGATATGCTAGAAAAGAATAACAAATAAATCCTATTAAATGAAAGGACTCGTATTCACATTCCTGCTGTCTACTGAATACGTTTTCCCTGAAAAATTCTTGGCTTGCCTATTGGTGTTGGATAACACCACATTTTATTAAAGATCTGTGAAGTGTTTCCTAAGATGTTACATAGCGGTTTTTTCTTTTTTTTTTTTTTTTTTAGACAGTAAGTTTTACAAAATCTTCTTGGCTTTGCATAGGTGATAACAGGAAAGAAGAATAATGAGAAAAAAACTCTTCTTTCAGGTTTTTTAATTGAGGAACAAATTATTTCATAGTTTCTCATTAGTTATTCCCATGGATTCTAATGACAAGGTGCCAACTTTCACACTTTAAACAGGTTAATTAATCAGGTAGTAATGAAATCGGGTGATACCTGCATGTTGGTGTGCCACAGCTCCTAATAATGTGCTTAAATGTCTGTAAACCTGAAAGGATATTTTCAGCTTCAGCTCTTCTCAGCACTGCATAAATAAATGCTTGCTAGCTAATAGGCAAACTATTTTTAAAGTTACACTTTGGTTACCATTATTACTTATGTCACATAAAGTTGATGTTGATATTTCTGCTCTTTTTAAGACTATAAAGGGACACCAAGAAAGCTGGAAGACCTCACTATTGAAGTGTTTATTTTCCTTCTATCCACTGGCCATATGTGTTAAATATTTTAATGCTATTTCTTTCCCATGAAAAAACAAAAAAAAAAAAGAAAAGAATTGCACTTTCATGATCTTCTAGGATAAAATCAATGCAGGAATCCAAGCAAGGAGGAAGAACCAAGGCTAACAAAGTAGCATGTGTGCACAAGGAAGGGAACACATTTGGAAGAGAAAAGAAAAGAGAAAAAAAAACACAACAAAAATTGAGTTTCAGGCTTCCCAAGAGCAAGTATAGCTGTGTGAAATACCTAACTTAAGAAATGTATTAATCATCTTTTAAAGAATCCCATAGCTAGCTATCCTTAGCTAGAAGAGTGGCTTATAGCCAGTTGTGTTGGAAGGGATATAAAGAAATGGTTGAGTTTAATTTTCATTTTTGATGTTTTAAGACCCAGGTGGTTAAATTATTTATGACAAATAAAATATTCCACAAATGTTGTGTTCTTTCTTGCTTGTGATTTGCTCATACAGCTATTCTGATTTCGAGGAATGTATTTTTTTATTTTTAAATATTTACTTGGATCGTTTACGCAAACAAGTGTTGGATACATTCATGCACTGATCATTTCTATCAGTCATTGTTTACAACACACAATTTGTCATCAGGATCATGTGGGTATTGTATCCGTTCTCTTACTGGATATTTGACTGGTTTTAAAGTGGGCAATAACAAGGATGGAAAGTGAATGAAGAATAGCAAATAAAGTCCTTCCTCATATGAATTTTTGAACAAATAAACATTTGGGCCAAACTTGCAAATATTTGCATGAATAAACCAGTCAGGGCTCATCTGAACACTTGCAGAGAGCAAATAACATGACCCCGCAGAAAACAGCAAAGCAAATTTCCAAGACATATTTGTAGAAGTAATCATCAACAAGTATTTTGGATTGTTTGACCACATATGTCCCAGTGTTTACCCACATGAGCAGACTACTGAGCTTGAAGGCACCTTCCTAGCAAATGAGTTTAAATATGAACTAAATTCATTGTGTCTATGTTATTTATTTTTTAATAAATCTCTTAAAAAAAAAAAGAAACAAACAGCCTTTTATTTTTCAGGTTAATTGCTGAGAAGTTTTTTGTAAGCCTAATAGAAGATTTCAGCAAAATTCTGTTGACTGGTGAGAAACTCTGCTATGGAAAATGCCAGTAATTTTCTTTACTTGCTCTAGTGTGCTCTTCTAATAACTTTTTGCTCCAAGTTTTATTTGTTTGTTGGGGGGAGGATTGCTTGTTTTCTTGCTTTTAACCAGTGGGGTCGTCAGTTAGGAACAGTTTTTTTTCCTGGGATAAAACTTAATATAGCTGGAAGTACCAGGAAGTCAGCAAGTAATTGATAAATGCAGTGAGTAAATGGTAGCTTATCCAACAAAAACGAAATTTAAGTTCTCAGGACTAGGTGGTCTCAAAAGATTAAACTCCGCTCTGCTGCGGTATGCTGAATAATGATTCAACAACCAGTGCATCCCAGCCCTGCATCTCCCAGTCTTTTTATTTTACACATTACAATTACCAGCCATGATCTTCATTCATGACTTATTGTGGGCGACAGGCCATAATCCTCATTCATGACCAGCTACAACAAAAAAAAAAAAAAAAAAAAAAGAACCCCAACCCACCACACAAAACAAAAGCCCTTCATGCTACTTAGAGAGAACATGACATTATGCAGAGTTTCCCTCATTCTAAGAAGAGTACAGAGATATAACAAATGCCACAGCAGAGGTGCTTTTAAAGCATTTGTTTAAAAAAGATACAGCTTCCCTAAGTTGTTGTGGGGAAGAGAAAAAACAGGGTGGAATTGCAAACATGTATATCATTACTGCAACTGCATTCCATTTATTTTCCTTTGCAAAATAAATTACATAAATGGGGTTTGTATTGTTAGCTATTCTTCATCCAGAGATTGGGATAATTAGGTTTCAAATACGGTGATGTTTTAAAACACATTTAATTTAGTAAAATTGGTAAGGAAGCTACAGCAATTAAAAATAAAGGACAAAAGTTTCTTTTGCCTTCCTGGGTAATTTGGGGTGAATTTAGACTATGGCATTAGAAGTACAAAAGGTAACTAAAAATGCCATTAAATGAAATGTTCCAAGTCCAAGCAATTTCCTTCTTAACAGAAAGTAAAATGCAAACAGAGATTACTAAAACCCTGCTGTGTTTAATTTAAGTGTATGTAAGCCTTTTACTCACAGTTATTTTGTCTGGAGATAATCATGTAGATCCTCAGTGGTCAGAGCTGTGAAGCGTGTGTTGTCAAAAGTTGCTCACTCTTTGATTCCCCCTCGCTTCTGTCAGCCATGGTTCACATCATGCAAGCTCAGCTCATTCATCTTCTGACAGGGTGGGATTCTCCCATTTCTGTCTCCATCAATTTGTTCCTGTCGCCTCTGGACTGCTTGCAGAAATACCAAAAAAGTGTGTGAGTTGTGTGTAAATTATTATTATTTATACGGCTAAGAGTAACATACTGTAGGCATGGAGCATATTATCTCTTACAGCGCAGCGGCAACAGGCAGGGGTAGGGTTTTAAACTAAAGGGAAAATTCGGCATCTCCTGTAGATTCATTATTCTACAGAAATGAAAGAGTTGGAGATGCGTTAGAGCCGTACAGTGACAAAAGGCTGCGTTCTGGAGAGGTTTGGTGCGTACATCTGAGAAGCGATAACGTGCAAGCAAGAAATTAGGGGCTGACGCCTACGATACAGTCCTCTCTAGGGCAAGGGAGTCAATGAGGAGTTCTGCCCGCAAAAAGGGGTGCTGCGTGGGAAGTTGCTTTTGTTGCGGAGATATTTTGTATTGATGCTTTATATCGGTACCTTATATCTGGTCTAAAAGTGCTCCACGAGAAACGAGGGCTTTTTTGTTACCCAGTGCTGGAAGCGTCTTGATTCGTAACAACGTGTTCGGATGCAGTCACTGTTTAGACAGGCACTATTGCTCCCTTAGGGAGCAGAAATTGCATTTAATGCGCTGCAGTGGAAGCCGAGTGGATGCAAAATGGTTTACGTTTGCCAGTTGTAGAGTGTTGAATAATTACACCAGCCACCAGCTGGGGATGAGCTAAAAGCCGCGGTGCAGCGACGGCTGACGTGCTCCTCAACTGGCAAAGGCAAAACTGCAGTAGCCCAGAGGTCAGGATTCAGACAAAACGAAAGGAAAACGGGAGATTTAACTGCAGCCTGACCGCCAGCATGGGTACCCCACAACCTTGGGTAGTACCTCAGACCCGTCAGTCGCTTTCGGCTCGCCCTGCCGCGCTTTCTTACGTTGCTCTTCATTTTCCGTATTTGCCGCTGCTGTAGCTGCATATGGGTTTTATAGCTAGGTGCAAAACGGAACGTATTTTTAGGAGCTCGGCTTCTGCAAGAGTGGAATGAAAAGGCTGCACCAAGCGATGGTCAAGCAAGTCGTTCTCAAACATACATTTGCATCTCATACTCCTTCACTCACACAAAGCATGCGGTACCCTCTTGTACAGTTCATCAAGCAAGTGAAACACAAGTTACTCGGCTGCGTTCGAGTGATGTTTTATAACAGCAGATGAAGTGTACTGAAAGCGTGCCTTCCTGTACGTGTTTATTTCCACTCGTATCTGTACTACGCTAGTTGTTTTGCAAACAGAAAAGGAGGAACGTTTCGGTCTTTCATTAAGTCGGCCTTTGAGGAGAGATGGAGATCTGGTGCAGAGGGGGAATATGCCTTATCCCCCGCTATAGTTAAACTAGTCGTAAGCCGGTTAAATTCGTTATAAAGCCAAGTCATGGTGGTATCAGCATATGACGTGCAACAGTATGAGTGCAGTTATTTTTCTAGGCTGTATAATGTTCACACTGTTCGTTGTAGCTTCCTATGGGGACCACGGAGGAGAGGGCTCTTTCGGGAGCCCGTTCCTTTGGCAATGGCAACGTCCATGTCTACTGTCACAGGGACAGTCCGTGCTTTTTGGCAACGTGGACCTCCAAGTGAGGTGGAAGATCAGCATCTCTTCTGGTGCCTCTGCCTTAGTTCTTGAACCGCACAAAGATTTGGTCACCAGCCTCACCTCCCTGAGGCTGGGCACGCGGAGAAAGTCAGCTGGGGGAGAAGCATCAGCTTTTCTACTGTCCCAGATGATTTCTAAAGGCAACTCCTTCCACTGAGGCTGGACATCTTTCCTGAGCAAAGCTTCTTTTAAACAAAATGTTGCTTTCTGTGTGATTTTTTTTTTTCCTGTTTTGTTTTTTTTTTTCCACTGGGGGTATGTGTGTGTGTGTTTGTTTTGTTTTGTTTTGCTGTTGAACATGATGATGCTCTGTTTTTTGCTTATAGGCTACTTATGTGAATTTAAGCTCAATTCAATCCCACAGAAAAATCACGTCTCCTACCCTCCAGAAAAAAAGGTGTTTCCCTCCATCATCTGGGCAG